>NC_041401.2:94687227-94858283 GCF_900747795.2 Erpetoichthys calabaricus | reverse complement strand
ATTAAATTTCCAGTGTGGGAGCTGATAGAACACAACATGTAATCCCTCTTGTGAAGTATTAGAGGACTCTTATAACTGACTACAACTGAAAAGCTTTTGAAATGAGCTCACCAGACCCATGGGACTTACCCACCCCTCTTAAGACAATGTTAGCTCGGTCCATTGACTTCCGTGGGCTTTTGAGTTTATGTTTCCCAAAGTAGGATGATGGGGTTTGACTCTGTTTCTCTTAACAACTGCTCTGGGAATGAGACTCCCAGTTCTATTTACTGGTATTGATCTTCAAAGACCTTATTACTGGAATAACTGACCCTGGAAAGGCAAGAGATGTTATTAAGGAGTAAAGCGAGAGCACTTTAGTTCATAAATCACTTTATACTTAATTGTGTTTCTAATGTCTGAGCCAACGGGCCCTGTGAATGTAACTGCAGTTTAGAAGGCAATCAAGGAGATATAACAAAGCTCAGTCTACACAGTTCGTGCCAAGGAGAGAATTAATATTGCATTCAGGATGCAGTTAGGCTGACCAGACAGGGAGGAATTAGCGTGGCTCATGGGTCTTTCACATGATTGCATAAAAAAAAAAGTAAAAAAGTAAACCAATCATTATCAACGCAAAGTTATAACAAGTGATACTGAGTTCATTACTTGTTTCAGGCTACATGAAAAGTGTCCATTGTGTTTTATTCAATTTGTTGATCTTCTACAGTGAATGCATTTGATTTTAATTTAATTTTAAGAATGTCTCTGGTTTTGAGGCACTGTCGTTCTTGGTGATGAATCCCCCTTGGAGTTTGGCTCTTGCTATCTTGCAGTTACCCAAGGCTCATTCATGCTATCAACCTTATTATATAACTACAATCCCAAGTATTACTTAGTGACCTGTCTAACTCAAGTCACTCATACATTGTGGTATCATTGTTGTCTCTCATTTTTCAGTATTTTAGTATTTTCTGGCTCCTTGCTACATCTTTACATTGCTCATTGCCTGACAATGTAGCTTGTGATTCTTGCCTGCACTTTTTGCCTTCTCATATTTTTTCAGTTCACTACAGACCCATTGCTTGCATGAAATATGTGCCCTCATCTTTTGTTAAGTGATATATAATTCCTTTAACGCTTCTCTTCACCCATTTTATCTTCTTTTGTTTGCCTAAAGCCTGCACACTCACAATCAGACCTGGGATCTATTCCAAAAAACAGAGATTATAAAATCTTGGATCTCAGATTGAATTCCAGCATCTTTTCACATCAGTGGATTAGCTGTTCTTAGAACATCAGATTTTAATTGACTCGCACAATCCTGATTAGGTCGATCCAGATTAATGCACGTTCAAATCAAAATTTACAAGTCCTTACTAGTTGAGCACTGAACAGCCAATCAACTACGGACTACAAGTCCGAGAAACAGAGGAAGCAACTGTCATGCCAGCAGAGCATCACGTGCTGGTGGCAGTGTATGAAGATTATTCTATCAGAAAAAGGAGGAGTAATACAGCAGCAGCAGCTGCAAGGAAAGGGGGATGATGTGAAAGAATACTACTGATGGAGTGAATGCATAAAAGATGAAGTACATGTAAACTTTGTGTGGTAATTGTTGCATTTTGCAATATACCCCTCACAAAATTGCTCTACTTGAAAAGTTTTATTCTGTCCTGTAAGCATTGTGCTCCATTTTTGCAAAATCAATGATAGCAAAAAGGTCTAAGACCTATGACATTAAGTGTTTGGCATAAATAGAATAATTCTAGTAGTTACTGTTACCCTGACTACACTTAACCCTGTATTGTCCAGTAATTACACACCAAAAGAAAGAAACTCTAAAACTTTGGCCTCAACATCTCTACAGTAATTATGTACATGACATTTTAAGAATGGACAAGAGAACACATTGATATTGGTACTGAGTATTTGATATAACTGTACATAATTGTGTTCCACTAGTATAAGTCAACAGCCAAATGAACAATGCACAAGTCATATTGTTGCTTTATTCCATTACAGAACCCAAAATTAAAACTGCATTAACATACTGTACATATTAGGTAGAGGTGTTTCTTTAAAAGGCAAGAGACTTCACAGAAGGATTGATGGTGGGCAGCTTGTTCCACAAGCCACTCTATTTATTATAAAATGTTGCAGTTGCAAAAATTTGAGTGCCCTACCTGCGACTATGTGGAATTCTTTTTTGATGGTGGTTATTTATTTGTTTCTGGTAGGCAGCCTGTCCATGTGTTTGCATGTGTGTGAGCAAACACCACTTTATAAGGTTAGACATACTTTTGCAATCAGTTTGCTGATATGTGTGGAATTCCTAACTGCCCTATGCCAAGCAAAAAAAAAAAAAAAGGAAATATCCATGATTTGCATCGATGTCAGCTAAAAGTCACGATGTGTGACACTAAATGTGTGATGTTTTGGAAGGTTGCTCAAATATATTAAAGCCTCAGAGGCAAAATGGTAACATTTATGCAGAAACTTCTCTGGGCCTGCCAGAATATGTTATTGTGGTTTAATTGCGTTTTCTGTGCAGAATTTGGTGAAGGGGCTGGGCTTCTATGTTGATTGTGCGTTCAAGAAGGGCATGACATTTTCAACATTTTGTTGGCTTTTTCTACTTTTTAAATAGTGCAGCTGGGATCAGCATTTCTGACAGCAGAATTACAGACATTGATCTTGTGATAATTATTGTGACCTCAAAATGTTAGTCTTTCCTAGTAATTTTTTTTTTCCGGGTGCTGTGCACTCTCACTATTTTTCTTTTTGTTTCTGAACTTATTTACTAATTACTAGTCTTATTTAAAATTAGACTTCATCTGTTCTCTGGCATGTCTCTTATAGTAGCAACTAGAAATTTGATAAATGGATTTTAAATGGATCTTACATAGATCATAGATCTGTACATTATTACAGACGAAAGGGAATGCACACAAACCCAGGCACTGGCTTGTGAACTTGGATGGAGTCATGAATAGGACCCAAAGGCTGTCTAATGTCTGCAACACCTTAAGCAGTAAGAGACACTGAAATAACGAAAGAGGGGTATATTAAATACTTTTGTATTTATTCATTTTTTTATTGATTTTTGTATATGACTGGATTATGTATTGGGTATTTAAGTTGTTTAAATATATTCCTTGTGATGTAGGTAGAACCACAAGAAGTTGATGCTACCATAACATCACTCCATGGAGCTGCCCTCAGCCTTTAAATTGAAGTTGAGGAGATGGTTCCAGCAAAGTGTCATTAACAAGTGTGAAGTATATGTCATCATTGTGGTTCCTGGAATACAGAAATTAAGGTTAAGGTCATGCTTGTCTTGGGTTGCATTTTTGGCATACCCATTTTGCCTAGATTTTTGTTATTTTTTTTTTTGCCATTGTTCAAAATGTAAAGTAAAGATACTTTGTTGGCCTTTACAGTTTATAATCATCCTGTCCCTTGAATGGCATTTTGGTGTATTTGGGAAGTATTTAGAAGTATTTCTGCATTTTTAAAGCCAGTACCCTATTTTGAGCCCTGTGCAGGCCAGTGGCGTAGCTTTCTGGGAGGGGCAAGGGGGGAAATCTGTCCCCGCCGAATTGATGTCCCCCATTGCATTTTGGCAAACACGAGGAGGCGCGAAATCTTCAGTTGTCCCCAGGCGCTTAAAACCCTAGCTATGCCTCTGGTGCAGGCATGAAAGCCATGTTGGTGGAGTTTGGGATTTGGCTCCTTGGGGTGAGGCCTATTTTGGGGCAGGCTACAGCGGTCAAGCCAGTAAAAAGAACATAAATATTTTCATTATAGTCTGATCAAAATACACCTGAATCTTCATTTTGAAGTAAGAATTGCTGTTATTAATTAATATAAAACCATTATTTTCGAGTAGTAAATTAAGAAATGTGTTAGGTAACAATGTGTCAATGGGTACACCTAGTATGTCGTCTTTTCAATTCTGAGAACCTACCCAAAATATTCTTTGTATGGCCTTGTCCCCTTTGACTTGTGATGTTAGATTCTAAAAATTGTTGTATACTTTTTACAAGCTTCAGTGACTAAGAAATGAGTTGAAGAAACAGATACACAAAAGGAAAAGGTTAGTCCTCTGAGGAAAAAAGAATCCTGTAGCGCAGAATTAAAAACGTTTATTTATTTGTACAACAATGATTATGCACAAATTGCCTCAAATCCAGAAATTTTAAGAAGGCCAGCTACCACAGGTGTGCAGTGTCATGTCCCTTGAGATGCAATGTTTCATAATAAAAGTCATAATAATAATAAACTGAACTATGACAAAGCTAGCATTAATTGATCCTTAACTTTATCACAGTAGTGCATCTGCAGCACTTTCCTCTTTGAACAATGTACTGTATATAAGCAGTTGAAGGTATGCATGAGCAAGATTCTTCCTCCATAATTCTTGTATTACCATCAGTATAAGAATGAACGTTCTTTTTAGGCACTATGATCTGCCATCTGTACATTTTGACTTATGTCATAATCTTTACAATTTAATGCAACTAATTCTATAATTTATCATAAATAACATCAGATACCAAACACATACAGTATGCATTGTGCTTTATTTTAACATAACAACTTAATCATGCTGTAGCTTATTAAATGAAGCCAATCAATGCTGATACGAGACAACACTACTGAAACAGCCATCTGTCTTGTACCAATCGTGCAAATGTTAAAAACCCACTAATCAAGCAAAGCAACCTGTTTGAAGCTTGAATTCTAAACAAATAATAACACTTAACTGGTTTAGCTTTTCATTAGGGTCTCTAACCTGCTCACAGCTGAGCCTAAGAATGATAAGATGAAAGACATTCCTATAGTGATAAATGATTTTTTTAAGAGCATATTATTGAAATTAATTCTTAATAATAGCTGCACACATTTTCTAAAACTGTCTGCTATATGTCTGGTAAATTTAGAGTTCTGGATGAAATTTGGATCAGCCCAGTTCACAATCACTACTTTAGGGAGAAATCACCTTTGGAATAACGGAACTTAAAGCCTTCTGTCAAAAGGGTCAAAATGGGGGATTTGAATAATTGGTTAAGACAGAAAAGGACACATACTTCTGAAAATGGGGCTGATTAACAGTTACTCCTGGAAAAGACATATAGGCTATTGGAAAATTACTGGAAGCTTTAAACTTCTTAAAGGCTACCTCACAAACTGAAGATACAGACATTCTTACAATTCCAGGAGTACTCAACACTGCTAAAGGACGTATGTCCTTTACAATGATCTTCCTGCTAATGTAATCAAGTTCTTATCATCCTCAATATTTTAAACCTAACACTTTGATATTTCCTTTTACTTTTTTGAGCTTATGGTTGAGGTTTATATAGTGGAAAATGAATTAGTTACGTGGGTAAAATAATATTTTAGCAATTAACATCACTGGCTATTACTAAAACTTTCCTATTCTCTATTTCTCTTAGAATAATGCTCTGGTACTTGGACCAAGCTGCTTATTGGATCCTGCAGCCTGAATCAGGTTATTCCTCCTGGCCATTAAACAAGACACCAGGTTAGATGAGAACACTTAGTCTCAACTCTGATGAGCACAGCATTAGGCCATCATATGGCTACTGATGTATTATTTTATTGGGTACATATCAGGTGATGGGTGGCCAGATGGTTTAGGTAAAACAATATATGACTTTGATTGTTTCAAAAGGCACCACTGGGGATTTATTTCCCACCAGCAGTATTGTTATTTGGAGTGTTTTTCTGTGTTTCATCTGATGCTACCTGGGTGTATTTTCTTTTAGCTTGCTTTCTTTGATATTCCTAATTTTTCCATCAAGTAAGGAATGATGTTACTTGGAATTAGTCAGCAGAAAATATTTACATACTTTTATTACTCTATTAATGTATTAATATAATATATAGGTTCATGTTGCTAATTCTACCTTGCACATATTCCCAAAAATCTCAAAGCATTGGTATGTTTGCAATAAAATACTTTAACAGTATTATAATCAATAAATATCCTTGCCTGTCACTGTTTATACAGCTGTGATTGTATACTTTTATCCAGATATTGGCAGCATCATGTTAGTAAGGGCTTAAAAACTATTACTTTATTAAATGAACAAATAAAACTGTAAAAGCACATTTCCACAAGATTATTGGAACAACCGGAAAACTGACCAGTGGTCCTTGAAGTAACAAAAAGTGATTTTTATCAATCTATCCATACTTCCATTATATAAAATCAGTTTTTCCAAGCCTATTTGTATAACTGATCCTGGGTACTGAATGGATTTCAATGGCCAAATAAAAGTATAATTAAATCAGAGTAAAACTGTTTATTAAAGAT
Organism: Erpetoichthys calabaricus; assembly: GCF_900747795.2. NCBI lineage: Eukaryota > Metazoa > Chordata > Cladistia > Polypteriformes > Polypteridae > Erpetoichthys > Erpetoichthys calabaricus. The sequence goes on along the minus strand of NC_041401.2, from coordinate 94,851,958 downwards.
TACAGATTTTGCGTTTGCCGTTTTATATTTATTTGACTACGTCTGCATATTATCTTCATTAATGTGCTCAAACATTTGCTCAAAACAGCAGTTCACTTGTACTAAATGTCATAGAAGAGGAAAATACAAAGCTCTGAAATGTACTGTACATATATCAGATTGGAACTGTCCCACTGTATTAATTATACAGGAGTCATTCTGGGCTCAGTTTCCTTCCATATTCCATTGATAAGCCATTTTAATTATAATGAAACACCTCACTTCTCTCAGACAATTTCATAAATCACTTTGCTGCAGTTGTCAGAGGATATTTACATTCATTGATCTGCTTTTGCTTTCCTGCAGCTGAGAAAATGCAACAAAAGTACCAGTTCACATCATTTTCTTGACCACCACCACCACTACTGGCATTATAATTAAACATTATGTTGAATGCCAAAATGTCTATTGCATTTATTCAGTGTATTATTATAACTAAAAAGAAGAGCCAGGATCAGTAAGGGAATAGTGAGTACAAAGCAAAGAAAAACAAGTTTTAGTTTTACACTTGATAATTTTTTTATAAATAAAAGTTTTCTTTTTCTATAGAAGCAAAGGACTTCCTGCAGTCCTAAAGGCTTACAAAGGGTCATGTTGGAGAGCAACACCCTTTAGTACCTCTAAGATGGGAGTCCAGGTCCATTTATTTCAAAACTATACACTTATATGCCCTTGCGCCGTGTTAGCTCTAGTCTGCTTCCTTTTCTTTGTTCTGCAGAAGTATCTACATTGCATTAACTTGCTCTGCTCTACTATAATGGTAAATGGATGAAAGTTTGAAAATTGGTCTTCCAGCCTATTGATGAGCTTCGGCAAGGGTTCACATATGGTCACTCAGAACTAAACCATAAACAGAGAAGAGGTGACATTAAGTAAAAGGTTACTTGAAAGTGTTTTACTTGATAAAATGGTTAAGCTGATTCACTAGATGAAGCGGGAGAACTCAGTAGCAATGTTGAAAGTATTCTACTTTCTGTTCTTTTTACATTTTCTACAATCGAACATTCATTCCTTTTTCAAATTCACTTATGCCTTTAAAAAAGTTGAAAATGGCAGAAACCTGAATTGGGCATAAGATGTTAATAGGAGAAACTCTCTTGTACATCAACACCCACTCACTCAAACAGAAGCAATTTACAAACAACATTCAATGCTGAGAAGAAACCAAAGTATTCAGAAAGAAAGGACAATCGGAAAATAAATAAACATAACAAACATGGAGCTTGGGCAAGGATTTTAATGACAAACTCTGAAGATGGCATAACCATCATGTTACCAGGTTGCCCTGTCTTATATACTACCTCAGTTTCTACAGAGTGTGTGTTTGTGATAAAAACCTGCCCAAACTCCATGTTTGTAATGTAACATATAAAAGTATAGTATTTCATGCAGTGGTACTTTGCTTATCCTTTTTGTGATTCTGTTGAAAAAGACAATCACTTTCAGATGTTTGGAAACAAACAAAAGGACAAAGAAAGGCTTTTTGTCCTAAAAATCATAGTTGAAAAAGACCAGGGGCCTCATTTATTAACCTTTGCATAATATGCATAAGCCGAAAAAAACGCACAATCTTTATTAATCCCAATCATCTTGTAAATGTATGTTTGTGAACGTGCCAGAAACCCCGTCTGGTTGGACCATGCTAAAAGCAGCCTTATACATAGGCAATCACAGTGCTGCAGACCTTCATTGGATGGTAGAGCAGCCTACCACATGAGCCATCACATAGTACAAGATAGACGCTTTCCAAATCAGAGGCATGCAAAGAACCTTTATTTGGTGGCCTAAATACAGGTGTCAGCAGCTATTACAAATATATTGAATGGCAACATCTTACTGCTGCTGTAAATGCCTTGAGCTCCAGCCACCATAACTGAAATTAAATTAAAAAAAAAAGTCCAATCTCTGGCGATGAAGCAGATCGCTACTTACTAACAGAGTGTGCGTATAACAGGAGGAGGAAACAACACATTTACGCTGCCTGATTTTGATCTGCAAATGTAATGTCAGAGCAGTCATGCATTTTCAGCATCTTTTTGTGCATATGCAAACCCCTGGAGATCACAAAAGGCCAATAGTAATAGTTTAAAAATCATTGAGGCAAAAGTAAGACAAGAATTAAAGATATGCACGGTAAAGCCTGCTAAACTATCTCAATACTTCAACACAAACTGAAGCACACCACAATTTATAGGTAGGTGTCACATGACTCGTGTGAAGTTAAGATGGCAGTGCCTGTTAAAATTTAAAAATTGCCAGGATCCAAATAAAAAGAAATAAGTATTTTACTACATGAAAAGCATATACAAAAATAAAAAATCACGACAGTCCTTTGGAAGAGCGATCTTCTGTTCAACTCCCTAGGTCACTTGGTTTCTGGTGTTACTCATTCCTGCTGTCAAGCACTGGGAAGAGATAATTGAGGCATTTAAGACAATAACTAGCATTGAAGAACATGTCTGTCAGAAGCAATGACCTGAGAACACAATTGGAAAGTGAGATATGGGAATGAAAAGTGATACTGGCTTTGTTATGGACAAGAGAAGGAATTTTCCCTGAAGACAGCACATAATTGGAGTCAGAAATGAAATCATCACTAGACGCCTGTGAAATTGAACAGTTTTCAAAACCTAGGGGTGAGCATGTCAATGCTGGGCTCAGTTTAAGGATTGAATCCACACACAACTTCACATTTTAAAGCGAGTCATGCTAAATAATCCATAAATCTGTACATATAAATCTTTGCAATCTTTTCTGTCTTATAGCCTACACTGATGCATCACAAAGATAGATGGGCAGGTGTACTGTGGTTTGTCTTTGTAACACACGCAAAGTAAAAATATGCAATGAATGTTAAATTTTAAGTCGTTTTAAATCAATGTTCAACTACAAAAAATTAAATGAAAATAAAACCACAGTTAAATAGTACATTTTTCATTTTTAAGCATATGGTTCCATGCCTTTATGTATGGTACAATTATTTCTAAAGTACTAACCTGTACATTTTCTTAATTACTATTGTCATCAGGTCATAAGTGACATGCCTGCAGAGCTGGTAAGACCGATTTCTCATATCACTTCTACTTACTAAATTGCCAGCTGTTATACTTTTGGTGTGTTGCAGGTTGCATGTTCTGCGTATCTGTGCAAGAGCTTCTTTCAGAGACTTTCCTTTCATGGTCTGAAAGCGTGATATCACGTTAAATGTTGTTTCTAAATTTCCCTGGGTGTCTTTTTATGCACCCTGTGATGGACCCTGTATGGAAGGCTTCTTTCTACCTTCTGACTGTCGCTGCCACATTTGAATTTGGGCTCCTGGGAAGCTGAAAATAGACTCTGAGATTTTATCAATAGATGGACAGAGATAGTACCAATATAATTATATAATAATATAATAATAATATAATAATATAATAAAATCAGAGATTTTATCAATAGATGGTACAGTAGCTTCCCATACAGCGGTGAGTAAAGCTGAATTGTTATCATATTCAAGGAGTCTTCCTGCTATTTTTAGCCAAGATAGACTGCAAACTCTAGCAATGACAGGGGCCTCAATGCAATAAAGAGCCTGGATAAATAATTGAATTGTTGAATGGACAGAAAATCAAATGTCCTTCAGTTAAATGTTTAGGCCCCTCCACATGGGTTTAATGCATAAAATTTCCGACACAATATACACGTCTTGAAAAATGAACTATATGAAAACAATTCTAAGTTTGACTTCAGGGAACAATTATCTTTCCCTTTAATTTGTAAGAGTATCAACAGGTCACAAAGTGGAAAACCTTTTTTCTCCATCTCGGAATTGTATTATCTTCTACTGCTACACTGCCCAGTGGGGAATTTTAAAATATTGCATACATTTCTTTTTAAAATTCTAAGGAACTGTATTATATTTTTTATGGATATTACTTTATAAAATGCTACCTAAAATGTTGCCTCCAATTTAATTTCTATTATTGAAGTGTTTAGACAGGCTATATAATCATCTCATTTGTTTACCAGTTTTGTTTAAGAAACAGAATTAATGATTCACAAATTAAAATGTATACTCCTTCTAAGCTTTATCTGCAGCATGTTGAACTTGCAGATACTTTTTCAGGACATTTGGAATGTGAAGTGTAGTGTTGAATGATTCATCAAAAAGATAAGTTGTTCTTTCGTTATTATAACAACAGAATGCTGCTTTTTGTATGTAAAATCATTGCAATCTGCATTTTAATAAAGCATTTACAGGTAACATTATACTTCATTTCAGTTAAATTGAGTAAATGATGCAGGTTAATTGCTTATCATATTGCAAACAAACAATTATAAATGAAAGGATATATTGTGATATCCATTTCAGCTGACAATAAAGTACTTACTTAAGATATAAGGCAGAAATGTTTTTTTCTAATGAAACATTTTCACGTCTTTTCACTTGATATTTACATTATGTGTAGGTGTATATGGGGATGCTTTAAGCTTTTCAGCTGACAGATTTCAAGTAAACAGCTGAAGCCTGAAAGAACTGTCAAACTGTACAAGAATGCAGTGTATTCTGGGAAAGCTGAAAGGCAAAGCAGGACCTTAGGAATTTTTGTATAGCCAGTCTGGTTGAAGGTTAGTGCAGCTATTAAATCCATGAGCTTAAGTGATAACATTCCTGTATTTGGAGAAACTGTAAAAATGTTAGCTGCTTTACTAGGGGACTGTAAGCCAGGTATGTGCACTTACTTTGGGCAAGATGTTGAGGGAGAGAGAGTGGATGTCTTTTATTAGAAGTTTTTTTCCAAAAGAGTTCAGTTTTCAGTTCATTTTTTAATTTAATTTTTATTTTAGCTGGTGCTTTGTTACAAGAATGGAGTGCTTAGTTTGTGCCTTTCTGACAGCTTAACTGTTAGACACTTTCCAAGGAGCTCTGTCACTGGGAAGAAATCTTTTTTTTCATTTCTCGATTAAGGAAATAAAACCTATTATCTAAGGAACTGGACCATCTGGTAAATATCATTTGTGACTGAATGAAGATTGTGTGAACCCAACCAGGTTGCATAATTCTATGTACAGTAATCCCTCGCTATATCGCGCTTCGCCTTTCGCGGCTTCACTCTATCGCGGATTTTATATGTAAGCATATTTAAATATATATCGCAGATTTTTTGCTGGTTCGCGGATTTCTGTGGACAATGGGTCTTTTAATTTCTGGTACATGCTTCCTCAGTTGGTTTGCCCAGTTGATTTCATACAAGGGACGCTATTGGCAGATGGCTGAGAAGCTACCCAACTTACTTTTCTCTCTCTCTCTCTTGCTCTGACATTCTCTGCTCCTGACGGAGGGGGTGTGAGCAGGGGGGCTGTTCGCACACCTGGACGATACGGATGCTCGTCTAAAAATGCTGAAAGATTACCTTCACGTTGCTCCCTTCTGTGCAGCTGCTTCGTGAAGCAACATGCTGCACAGTGCTTCGCATACTTAAAAACTCGAAGGGCACGTATTGATTTTTTATTGTTTGTTTTTATCTATCTCTCTCTCTCTCTCTCTCTGACATTCTCTGCTCCTGACGGAGGGGGTATGAGCTGCTGCCTTCATTGCAACTGCTTTATACGGCGGTGCTTCGCATACTTAAAAGCCAAACAGCCCTATTGATTTGTTTCCTTTTCTCTCTCTCTCTGACATTCTGTGCTCCTGACGCGCACTCCTTTGAAGAGGAAGATATGTTTGCATTCTTTTAATTGTGAGACGGAACTGTCATCTCTGTCTTGTCAAGGAGCACAGTTTAAACTTTTGAAAAAGAGACAAATGTTTGTTTGCAGTGTTTGAATAAAGTTCCTGTCTCTCTACAACTTCCTGTGTTTCTGTGCAAATCTGTGACCCAAGCATGACAATATAAAAATAACCATATAAACATATGGTTTCTACTTCGCGGATTTTCACCTTTCACGGTGGGTTCTGGAACGCAACCCCCGCGATCGAGGAGGGATTACTGTATTGGTTATATTTGCTGCTATTTGTTACTATGCATATCATCTTATATAATACGCTACCGTGGCTGTACATTTGTCTGTCCAGGATTTTAAATCACCTGTAGCTCACAAATTGTTTGACCTGTTGACCTGAAATTTGGTACACATATACTACGTGATGTCTACTATCCGTTTTCGGGGTGATGAATGACCACCAAGGTTATTCCTCTTTTAATTTTAATTTTGTTTTATTGTAAAATCAACTCTCGGCAGCGGCCAGCAGGGCGGCCGTGCGGCGCATGTGTACAGGCGCCATTCTCGTCCCTACCACCTTCACCATAACTTCCCCTACCTCTTCATATCTTAAATCATTCTTGAGGCAGATTGAAGACTTAAGTGCCAGCTGAAGTGAAAAATTAAGGAAAAAGTGCTAAGTAATTGCAACACAAACACTGACTTAATCAGTTTTAATGTGAAAAGATTCTGACGAAAGAAGAGAAGAAGCGGGTTGCTAGGGTGGAGAAAAGAAAAGCTGCTCAGGAAGTAGCAAGCGCATCAACCTCTGAGTAAACGAATGCTAAACATACAGAGAAAGAGTATGAAAATTATGAATGCACAAGTGAAGTGTATTCACTGCATGTTATCGTGCAGTACGCCGTTACTGGTATATGTATATTTAGGTAAACATATTTTTAAGTAAATGCTTAAACTCATTGTCTCTTTCTAATTATTGATTATTAATGTTGCTGAATGCTGCGATTGTTCATTCCTTGTCTAACTGGGGTCCCTTAACTACACAAAGGATGCTTTGTGGAGTCCTATATTGGTGGTGAACTGTACTAAATAAATGTGTGAAAATAAAAGTCAGTCCGTCCATTAGATGTCCCTAGGGTTGATTACACAGGATACAATATGGAGAATGAGACAGGTAAAAGGTTACAGATAACAATTGTATAGCTGGACTTGATATTTGTTCCTATCCTCATTAAGAACATAACCTAAGAGGTTACTTTGTGCCTTTCATGTTAGTTGCAAGTTGTAGGCCATCTGATAACACAAAAAGACAGCAGGTTTTTTATACTACTTCATTGTGAGAAGTTCTGACAGTTAATATAAATGTATACATAATGCAACTCTTTCACTCACTCACTACTAACTCATCAACAAAATCACTATTTCTTATTTAGTTAAAAAGCTGAAATTTGGTAGGATGGTACCTAGGGCAGTATGTGTCTGCTAAGAAATGACATTTCAATATATTAATGTTTTGGGGGTAACCACCCCACAGTAGAAAATCTAAATACCCCAAAATCTTGAAAATGTTTTAACAAATTTGATTGAAATTTAGTGACACTATAGAAAAACAATTAGTCAACACTTTTTTTTTTATTTGTCAATATTTCTTAATATTATACTAACTTATATACTCTGTGCTGCCCTGAGGGTGTGCTTTACTTAAATGAAGGATGGAAAAGACATGATTGATTGGCCACACAAACAGGAGCACTATCCAATAGGGTGGACAAATGACTTAAGACAGGGAGCATCCTGGACAAGAAAAAAGGCGTGATCACATTGTGAAATGGAAAGATAAACTTCGACAAAGTTCAAGAAGGAGGTAAAGCTCAATTGTTAAGAAGTGCTGTTTTACCAGCCTAGGAGGCTTATCCTTGTAGGCATTCTGAATCCTAGTAGTATTACTTTTTTGGACTTGTTGCTCATAGAAGTATTTCTTTAATTCCATAGAATTTTATGTTCAGGTTAGTTTTTTGACAGTAATATGTTAGGTGTTTCATTATGAAGAACTGTATGGCTTAAGACTGTACCACTTGTATTCAGCTCCTTATCAGCTGTCAAGTGCTTTTATCTGGAGGTATACGCATGGAAGAAAGGTATCAGCTGTTTACATTCCTCTACTATAGTGCAGGTTTTTCTCTTTCTTAAAATGATATTCAATGTTACATTTGTACAAATACTTTTATATGACATTTTTATTTTGATGATTGTTTATATGCAATATAAAGCAGTTTCTTTAATGTCGGGGGTGGGATGTGAATGAGGGTGGCTGTGCTGCTAACTGAGCATCTGATTGGCAACTGGACCTTTGGGAGATTAGTGACACACTTATCCTTCTGGCTCAGCATGTTTCTCCGGAGGCTGCTAATTTCTTTGATCCATGTAACACATATAAAAAATGTTTCCTCTGTTATTTTTCATTCCCCTGTCTGGGGCTGATGGGTGGAGGGTACTGCACCTGCTTAGGTTTATGTATGGGTCTTATCTTGGTATTGACATGTGTATCTAGGTTGAGTAGCTGCATGGTTTGGGGTTGGGAAGGGTGATATTTTATTGTGCGGTGTACTGATTTGTTGGATTGGGTGTGGGTGGAACATCATTTTTGTTGCTTTCTTGCAAGCCCGGCTGGCAGTGGTAGGAGGCAGCCAAGACTGAGACTGGTAGCCTTGGTGCACTTCCTGTTAACTTTTTCTTTCTGTCTCTACTTTAACATATGAATAATTCTACAATAATTGCTTGGGATGTATGTGGGGTAGGGTCACATACTAAATGTTCACAGTTCTTAATTACTTCTGGCATAAGCAGGCTGACAGAGCCTTTCTCCAAGAGACAAAGCTAAAAATTTAATTTCACTGACAACTGAAGATTAAAATAGTAGAAATGGGGTCGGACACACAAGCAAGATTCAACTCTGTACTGGTCAAATTAGCTTAAAATAAAATAACCTTCTGTTTGATATACTGTCCTATGCCATCTCAACCATCACATTTTATATACGTCACTAATCAACTTTTCTGACCAAAAAGTTCTGACCGTGTTGTGAGTATAGATGTTATTATGACACTTCTTTTGGATAAGTTATCAGTTTAAACTCAACACTGCCTTCCTCAATTCACCTGTGTCAAGGAGATGAGGACTGCATTGAAATCCATGAATGTGGGGCACTCGACCAGAAGTACTTTTAAGATTCTGGGATCAGCAATTGATTCCTTATCAGCAGATCATAAATTATTCAGTCTCAAGTACTAAACTACACCTTGCAATTAATTCTACCTTAATCACTTTATTATTAAAACAGGGTAAAGATTACTCTAAGTATTGCACTATTTCTTTGATAAAGTTGGTTTCTGGCACAGCTACATTCAAGATGATTGCAGCAAGTTATTTAGAAATTGATTAATCTAGATAAGGCAGGGTTTGTCCAAGTAATGTTAGGCAACTATTTCATGTCTTAGATAAATTTCTGTCTCTGCATTGTCTAGTTGTACAGTTGTTCTTCACTCTAGATACCGAAAAAGCATTCTAACACATTAACTAAGATTTCTTATGGCAAGTGTTGAATTGAATGGGTTTTGGTGGCAGCTTCATAAATATGGTTAAAACATTGCATTCCTCATGTAAGCATTTATTATCTCCAATACTAACATATCCCGTCCTTTCCTATCTTTTAAAAGTGCCAGACAGGGCTGCCCATTGTCTCCCCTACTTTTTAGTCTTACATTAGAGTCCCTTGCCATAGCTGTTCATATCAATGATTTAATTACCCCAGTTAGTACGTATGGGTTCCCCAAAAAACTGCAAATTATGCAGATGACACTGTACTATTTTTGGGCAACGCACCTCAGGACCTACCTCTTGTTTTAAATTTATTTAAGTCCTTTGAACACCACTCAGGTTATATAATTAACTGGCACAATCCACTCTTTTACCACTTAATACTGTTTGTGAGCAGCATACTTTGCCTTTCAATATCCCAATATCAAAGTCTATTAGATATCTAGGGCTGGATATTTCCCAATCTTCACATTAAAACTATCAATGTGTTTTACTGAGCATTAAAGAATCTTTCTCTGCCTGAACCACTCTCCCACCGTTCTTTCGTTCCAGTCTAGCTAGCCTTATACAGTTTCATGACTAAATTATGTTATTGCCCTGTTAATCTTACCTGCTCCAGCTAATTATTGGTCTAATAAATATTAGTCTAATTATTGGTCTAATATTGAGTTCATATTTTCTGTATTTTTATGGAACAATGGCCAACACTGAAACATCTTACTCTAATTAGACATGTGGCAAAGTGAGGAATATCTTTACCAGACATGGAATTATATAACTGGGCCATTGTATTGCTTTCTGTTTTGAACAGGCTTTTGCCTACTGTTATTTTTTCTTTGTTGCTTTTAATTGAATTTAGCACTGTTGCTTTCAGACCTCTGTATACCCTGCCTGTCACTTCAGTAAAATTAAAATCCCAGAAACTTCACCTTGACCAAATATTTTCTCATATATTCAGTATTTCGCATAAGGTGGAAAGACAGATAGAGTCGTGCCCATCCTTGCTTCATCAAACTCCCCTTTTTCATAATCCAGCTCTGTGTATTGAAGGCAACATGATATCTGGCCTTTATACACTTTTTTGAGATGCCTCACACCATGTGCTGCCTATTCAGTCTTTTTGGCAAAGTGATCTGTCCATGGCCTTTCCAATTATTTTTAAAACATTAACATTTCTGCTAGAACAGAGGTTATTCACCCTTGGCTCTTTTGCTGCTAAGTATATTTTTATAACCTGTTGGATATCCACAGACTATTTACCTTTTTCCCCTTTCAAAGCATCTTTTCTGAATTTAACCCTATTGCAGCAATGGGGCATCTGCAATTAAAATTAGCAAGCAGCACTGGGTGAAAGTCAATCGTAATCGTGTTTTGAGTGGTCAACACTGCTGATTGGAAAAGCAACTCTAGGGCTCAGTGGACCAGTTGGCTTGGCTGCCGCTGTTGCAGCAGTAGCATTACAAATGAGAGTATTTAGTATCTCCTTGTGCTTTTGTTTTGGACTTATGTGAGCTAGTGGGCTTCAAGATTCCCAAAATTAGTTTCCTTGTGTTTGTGCAGATATCCCAAGTTGGAAGTGTGTGTATTTTAACAGCTTTCACTTTGTTACTTGCATTAGTAAGAAATATGGAGCATATCAGTAAAAAGGGTTGTGATTTGATCTATTAAGAAATAATAAACTGTAATCAAGGAAATGACAATGTGCAATAAAACAAGACACGATTAGCAGAACGTGCTGAAATTGCAAGAACCAGTAAGTCCAGTTCCAGAGCATGATATGGAATTGGATGAGTTTGGTTATTCTGCAACTATTTAACAGTGGTGTATTGAACATTATTTTAAATTTATTTCTAAAATGTTCATGTTTTTTTCACTATTAAATTAAGTGCTGTTAGAACAGGGATTTTCTTGACGTGAACCTTCATGATGGTTAACAAAAATTATAATATGCGCATTACGTCTCTAAACCTTGCAGATATGTTTGTTTTCCTGTCAATTACTTTAACCAAAGATCTGTTACTTACATTTCTTACTGTCTTAGTTTATGCTCTACAGATTACAGATCCTTCTGCCAGTTGTTCATTCACTCTGTTTGCATTGTTTATTTTATATAAATTATTTGTACCACTCACATTCATTTTGTATTAGTAGTAAATTTATATTTTCTCATGGTAAATTGCCCCTGATGAAAGCTTTGTAGCTTAAAACTGCAACATTGCCCTAAGAAACCAACCAACAATGGTTATTCATTTAAGAATTTCGGTTGTAAGTTGTGTAGTGTACAATATATTATTCTAAAATACTTCAAAAACTGAAAGCTAAATTCATGCAAATGATGGACTGGCACCCTGTCAAGTGTTGGATCTTACCTTGCGCCCAGTGTTGATGGGATAGGCTTCAGTGCTCCCATCACCTGGAATTGGATAAGTGGTTTGGAGATTGTTAGTTAGGTTATATTAGAATGCTTTATGAAAAACATTAAAACCATATTTAGATTTTTCAAAAACATTATGCTTTCTGCAAATGTATAATTAATAAAGAAGGAAAAACAAAAAAGCAAAGATTCTTCTTAAAATGTAGGTTGCAATGGGGCAATGTGCATAAAAAGTCAGTCAGTGTTGCCTTTAATTATCTCATTTTTAAGTTTACAATTCCCAGGCCTACTGACCTAGAGGCAGCAGATCCCTGAGAGTTATATTAATTAGGAAAACACTTGTGAAGAAAATTATAATTAGCAAGTAGGTGTTTTTGTCCATCTATCCATCACACATGAAAATAAGGTTAGGGAGCACAGAGGCTTTGATTATATTACACTAGAATCAAGTTTTTGCTCAGGAGTTTCTGATTTTTATTTTTCCAAAATGCAGATACTCATTAAATATAAAGACTTACACATAATTGTTTATGTTTTATTTTGACTATTTACTTCTAGCCTGAACATCACAGGGAGTCATCCAAACCTTCTTTCCCCAACCTACTAGCTGACCCAAACTGATGAGAAAAGAAGAAACATTTGTAATAATTAAAATAACTATATTCCACAGTTTCTTGATTAAAGAAATGTTCATTAAACATTAGTGTGTGTTCACACTGCAAATAAAATTTAACAGGTAACAAAAATATAGAGGAAAGCTGGTGAACGCCATAGATCATTCAGCATTCGCATGTAATTTAATATAAACTGACCTGCAACTGGGAGCATAAAATGAATTCTCCAATGTACTGTTGTCTCCACTTCTCATCTCAGTCATCACTGATGCCTTCCTCTTGCTGTTGCTAAAATCTAACTAAAATCTTCAAGTAGATGTGTTTCCCCCAACAAAATATTTACTTATTATGTTATGTTTAATTTTCCATTGTAGTTTTTGTTCTCATGGTCGCATTATAGTTTCTTCCTTTAGTGTTTTTTCAGCAGTTTGGCCCAACATCCTATGCTGTCAGACACATGTAACTGGATGTATTTTCAGAGCTCTGCTGAAACTGTTATGCATACTCAGGTTCATGATAGGATGCAAAGTTGCTGACTCCTTCTCCTTTTCTATTCATAGGCTTGAAGAGCAATGACATCACTTCCTCTATGATGCCAGAAGCCCCACCTCTTCCTCCTTCGCAGCAATACAACAACGGATCAATCTGGAAGTCAGCATTCAGTTCAGAACCTGCATCTGTACAAGACATTATTACTTAGCAGATGTGACCCTGACAATCGACAGATCTTGGTGGTTTAGTTTTTCATCTTTGTATAAGCCTGTAACACCAGGTCAGGTCACTTGCACAAATTCTCAGATAATTCTGCACTTATCGGGTATATTGAGAAGGGGGGTGAGACAGTAAAACACAGTATATGAGTCAGGTGGAGAACTTTGTTTCTTGGTGTGCAGAGATTTGTCTCCAGCTTAACATGAGCAAAACCACGGAACTAGTTAAAGACTTTCACTGCACCACAGAGGCTCTATGTTTGGTCAGCCTTGCCTAACGATGTGGGCTCATCCTTGACACATTCAAGTTTTCATGTGGTGGAAGGAGCATGTCCCTCCTTGCAACAGAAACATTGATTTTAAATGGCCATCATTTCACATTTTCCACAGCTACACCACCAATCTTCAATTGTTTGCAGCCTCACCGTATCTCCAGGTTGCATATTTACCTCATATGGTCTTTACAGCTCTAATTCTGTCATTTTTCTTTTGTCTTCTATCTGTTGGAGCTCCTCATCAGTATATTCTCTCTCAAACCAACATTGTTCAATGACCATATTGAATGTATTGCCATCTTCATTATAAAGACATATTGTTATTGAACAATTACACTATTTGCATAAAGGGGCATTCGTGTGCTAACTTAAATATGATTTTCTGAGTAGGAACTCCAAGCTAAGCAGACAAATTATTAGTTTCTGCAGCAATCACTAAGTGAGCTAGGGGAAACCAGGTTCATGGGGTGTGAAAGGTTGTGTCAGAGGAAGACATTCACTGAGGTATAAAATGCACCGTTGATCTTCATTTAATATGTCTAAATCTCATAATTTTGGTGTTTTTGTTAAAATATGACATGTATAAGCTATTTTACAATGTGTGTGCAATCTGAAGAAGCTTGAAAACTTTTTTGCTTGAAAAATTGACAATACATTGATAGGCTTTTATTTTATGTTGGCACCTAATGTCCTTCAGCTTCCATTATAAAATGCCTGCACAGGTTATATATTTTTAAACATTTATAAAAAACACTTAACCTTACAACACAATTTTGCATAACAAATGTATACATATCGTATTTGTGATGAAATAACTTCTAACTTGAAAAATACCAAACTTATCCTTTAAGATTTCAGTATACCACCCTCAAACTGATGAACTTGTTGAGCATTTTATCAAATGTTAAAACAAATGTCATGTTAACATTTAGATAAAATGGGAGAGGTTGGGACCAGTTATTGTCTCTTGTCCTTTTTGCTTACACAGATGTGCCCCAAGCCTTGATGGGATTTTCGCCCTTCAAGCTTTTATATGAAAGACGACTGTGTGGACTTCTGGATTTAGTAAAGGATGGTTGGGAAAATTAGACTCTTCTTTCCACTAAAATATAGAGTATATTGTAAAAATGCCTGACTGATTTTCCAAAATTAGATCTCTGAAGAAAGAACATTTAGAGCATGTGTTGGGAGCTCAGGCCAGAACATTCAGCTAGGGCACTATATATGTACAGTATATATATATATATTCTCCCACTGCTTACCTCTACCATTTATGTTTTTCTTTCTTTAAATAAAACTGTTTTGGCATTGTATTCCTGTTAAGGCAACAATTAGAAATAACCTGTCACTCTGTTTAACTATCTATAAATTATTTGCATTATTGTGTAACCATTTCCTAATTTCTTTACCTACACAATGCAAAAGGTGACAATGTCATTCATCTGAAGGAGGTGGAAATTTCATATGCATAGAATTACTAATGCAATCTATGTTCTACAATTCTGACATAAGCCAACACTTGGAAATGAGACTGACAAAAAAGAAAGCTGGATACATGACTACAGTCTCTGTCCTACAGTAAAAGGTTCAAGCTTGATGGTAATAGTTTTGGATCTTCTGTACTTTTTGTAACTTGAGCATTGCAATGCACTATGAGGCGTCAGTCATTATAAGATGGTGATAATTTATTTTAATGTATTTTAATACTGGGATTCAGCTGAATGTTTTTATTGTAGAAGATCCAGGGTGCTTCTAGCCTGAAAGGCAACATGTCAGTTTAGCACATTAATGGAAAATAGTAATCGTTTTATGGAAAGGCAATCACGTAAGAATTGTGATTCTGAAAATTAGTATGTTGCATAAAAATGTACCTGCCCTGCAATAAAGATGGCCCACTTTATTTTTAATGCAAAAGCCGACTGAACCTTTAGATAAGGAATATTTATTTGCACATTTTATTCCAAATGAGCATTCATTTTGTAATATTCAGGCCACATTTTCTAGTGTAACTCATACTGTGCATCTATTGTATGAACAACTATGTAAACAGTGAAGGATTCACAGTCTGACCCTTAAATTTTCTCAATTTATGTATCATTTTCTGAACCTTTAGGATTTCAAACATTTAGAGTCTATACTAGCAGCATCTGGGATGTGTGCGGACTCCAATGGCAAAATAATTCAGTCTGTGCATGGCTTAACACTTTAATCTCTGGAGATGTTGAGCACTAATCACTTAGCCTTCATGACAGGCCGGATACATTTGGTCAGGTGTTTTCCTTCTTTTTAGTCATTCTGGTGTGTGTTAAAACCATACTGTGTGGGTATATATTGATGTATATATTTATTCATTTCAAATTTTCTTCAAAAGTTCTATCTATCTATCTATCTATCTATCTATCTATCTATCTATCTATCTATCTATCTATCTATCTATCTTTAATGTAGTATGACTTGTATGCATCACATTTAATATTTAATTGATAAATCATCAAGATAAAGTGGTGAAAATCAACAGAAAATTGCATTTTCCTTAGCTGTATTAAGCACTCTTTTATTTTCAAGTTGGTACATTTCAGATTAACATTCCCATAGTCTAGTATGTTTTGCTTTTTTTTTTAAAACAAAATTCCTGTTTAGCAGTTACCAATATGAAATCCATTTGGCACGCTACATTTAGGGATAAGGTGCCTAAACAGTCTGTGAATTTCAACATGTCATAGTCTATTCACCAAAACACACAAATAATCAAACTCTGAAATTAACATAAAAAAGAAGAATGCTCCTTCCACTGGGTCAGATTCAAACATGTTTGCTGTCTGTCTATCAAGTGAGGTGGCTTGACCACAATATAACATATCTTTTTCTCTCTCTCTCTCCCCCTAAAACTGATATTAGTCTTGTTGCGACTCAGAGGCCCTTCTGCCATTTCCTGGTATCCCTAAAGAAATAAGCCCAGATTTTAAACTCAAACTTCAGGTCTTCCTGCTCACAGTTTGTTTAATATATGTTGGACTGCCTGCCCCCTAGCATCATTAACAAATGTTACAGACATTCTCCCACAGTGCCATGATCTCTGTCTCTCTTCTCTGTCACATTGTACCCTAAAGAAGTATGTAAAAATTTCCAATACAGGGCATCCTCTTTCTGTGTGACTCTTGCTGGATACCTACCTTTGTCATCATGAAGATACTTTTGCCCCATCATTTCTTTATCAACTTTAAAGCTCCTTAAACAAGTGTAACATTTACAAAACAATATATTTGCAATATGTAAGTCGCATTATATAACTAAAATACTGCAGACCAATAGAATATCTCCAGTTCTTTTTTTTTAAAGCAAGTGCTGCCTTTCTGGTTTATATACATTCTGAATCATGTCATGGGTAAATCATTTGGTCATTGTAAATTGATTCGAGGGCCAATAAATTATTTATACACTATAGGGAAATTGATTCATCTTAGGTAGTAAGCAGAAATGTTCCCTCAAATGTTGTTTTCTCTTTCTAATATTCTGACTCTACTGACATAACCACAATGCTCACCAGGGTAAAGGAACTGAAAATAGTATAAAGAGGATTTAATATAATATAATATAATATAATATAATATATAATAAATAATATAATATAATATAATAACCATGAAGTGGATTATGTGTTTTAAAAAAGTGGAAATATAATATGACACATTAATAATCTTCATTTTACAAGCCCTGGGAACAATGAGTGAAATGCAGAACAATAGTAAAATCCAACATTAAATTTACTTTTATTAATTTTGGGACTGACTCTACACATATAGGAAAATGACTCATGGTGATTACACAAAAGTTATTGTATTTTTATGTTTATCATGAAACATTAATCATTGATATTTTCTTAAACTGCACTGCTTTCCTCATCAATATTGCTTGCCAAGCTTCTCAGATAAATGTAGCATCTCCAGTAATGTTTATAAAAATACAGGCAAATGTTCTCATATGCTGTATTCAAAGTACATTAAAATAAAATTATCCATCTTTGTAAGGCATTCAAAAATAAGTGAAATTAATCTGACTCTTTTAAAAAGGAATGTAAGCTCTTATTTGATAAATACATAAAGACATAATAATAGTACAAAATAACATTCTTAATTGATTTCAGGGTGTCAAGGGGCTAAACTGGATTTTTACAAATATATTTCTCAGTAGTAGTTGTTTGCCATTGGTTTTGTGCAGCTTTCTTACCATTTCATTATTTATAATCTTTACATGTTTTCATGTTTTATTTGGATGATTTTCTTTCCTGGATACACCCTGCTTATGAGAAGTGTACAAAAGTCAAATTTCACGTAAAACATGTCTGCCAGTCATTGCTTAAAAAAATTTATTTTTTTTAAATACCATCTTGGACTCACTTGTTATAATTCAAGTATGAAGTTTTAAAATGGGTGACTTCACAACAACAATATTAAAATAGCAGTCTCACAGCTAAAGGATTAATGCTGCCTTCTCTGCGAAGCAACAACCAGTTTTTCAAGCCCTAATTACACACTGCCCTAGCTGGACCATCCTAGCTTCATGAGGAATTACCTTTGAGCTAATCTGCAGCTCCTTTTCCCACAGTCCCTTCTACATTATGGCTCCAGGTGATTGCTTACCTCTTGATAATAAATGTGAGGTGACAGTTTTAGTTCTCTAAATAAGAGTTCTAAGTGCTGAGCTTCTTCCCCTGGCCTGTATCTGTTGCTTACTGAGTAGTCAAAGATATGTGATACAATTAGAAAAGGGTTATATATAAAAGCAGTTTAATAATTCCTCAATTAAAAATATTAAGTGAGATAATAAGACTGAAAAAGGAAATGTGTGGGTGCTTGATTGAAGCCTGCAATCTGTAAAACATCTAATTTTGTATTAAAAGAATGAACCAGATAAGCAATTATGATAAAATGCAATTTTTCATTAATAATATTACCAGATCCTCATAGCCATTTGTAAATCATAATGTCATTTTTATTGAGCTAGAACTTCTAAGCACGTTAATAATGTATTATTATTATTGCTTTTGCAATTGTCTTTGCTTTTCGTGTAATTTCTCTTGTCATTATCAAAAAATAGATTTCTTGACTAGAGGGTATCATTCCTAGCATACCACCACATCTGTAGCTTACATCATTTAAGTAAGGACAGGTTCCTCTCAACATGATCTTTAATAAACCTGTTCACCGTGTCAATTGACATAGTTTAAAAACTCTGAAGGGAGAGAACAAATTAGAGACCTCTGCATTCAGGAGCGACATGTTGGTAATTGGACACCTTAAGCAGTTTTCCCACAGGGACACAAAATCAATGGAAGCTCCTGGTTGAGATACTGGATTCCCATTGATTTTCCATTTTTCTCTTGCCTTAGTGTAATCTGTCAGGAAGAAGCTATGGTCCTTATAGTAACATTTGTTTGTCTAATTCTGGTGTCTCTCATAATCTCTGTTGTGATTTTATCTAGAAGTTTACAAGAGAATAAACTTAAGAAAAGGTAATACATTTTTGTAAATGAAATATACTGTATAATCATATTTTTTAGAATAGCTAAATCACATAAAAAAGGACATGTGTGGAGGTATACAAATTTCCTAAGAAAAAATCTAAATATTGGATCAGTCAGTCAGTCATTTTCTAACCAAGTCATGAACAGGGTCGCAGGAGCCTATCTCAGCCAGCATAGAGTGCAAGGCAAAGACAAACCCTGAACAGGGCAGCAGTCCATTGCAGGGTGAACACACACACACCCCAACCACATAGTAGGGACAATTTAGTACCACCAATCCACCTAACTTGCATGTCTTTGGATTGTAGGAGGAAACGCATTCAGACACAGGGAGAACATGAAAACTCCACGCAGGAAAGGACCCAGGATGAAAACCCTGGTCTCCTTACTATGAGGTAGAAACTAACACTGTGTCACCCCAAGTCTGGATCAATTACTACCTTTTTCATTATACAGAACTCTGTACATATAGAAAATTACATTAAGTTTCTGAACATATTCTCGTTAAATTAAATTGCAATACTTGGGCTCATTATTATGTTTTCTAAAATATTTTCCCTGATGCTTTAAATTATTTACATGAAAATTGTTGATTAACATCATTAGTTATGGCCTTTAAAGTGGAAGGCATAATTGCAGAAGGTTATACTACATATTTCAAGAATCAAGATATACAATACAATACAATACAATTTATTTTTTGTATAGCCCAAAACACACAAGAAGTGCCACAATGGGCTTTAACAGGCCCTGCCTCTTGACAGCCCCCCAGCCTTGACTCTCTAAGAAGACAAGGAAAAACTCCCAAAAAAACCCTTGAGATTAAATAAATCTAATTACATTCTGTTTCATGAGCAAAAATGAAACACAACTTAAAAATATAAAACATGATTTGAGCCAATTACGTGTAAGGACCTGAATTTGTATGACATTCCTATTTTTCCATGTTTTTATCATTGCAATCATCAGTTTTAGTTATATAACAAATTTCCACAGCACTGGTCTATATAATACAGTCTTGATCAGTAATACTCAGTGTATAGTTTGAACATTAATTCACACAACAAAATATGAAATCATACTCTATTATTGCAATTCTGCATCCATTTCCTAACTGATTTGTATATTTATTAATAATACTCACTTGTACAATGTTTAGTATATCATGTATATCTTTTATTGATTTTGACAAAAATGTGATTAATAACAGCTCATAAATTCCTTTCAAAATGATATCAGCCAGTAAAGAATATCTGTGGAAACTAATGGAAACTGCACTTAAAGACTGAAGCCAGGAAGCACTTCTTTATGCAAAGAGTTGTGGGACTCTGAAATGAACTACTGAGATATGTAATTGAAGCAGAACCCTTGACAACCTTTAAGAAGCCCTCGGGAGCCCCATCCCTGGAAGAGTCGAAAACCGTTGGAGAACCAATGAGGTTAGGTCTGTTGGGGATCGGAACTGGTGTGGTGTTGAGGCATTGCCCGCTGCACGGCAGCACTCAAGTCCCAATTTGAGGAGACCCATTTGGGTAGATACTTGGAATGTCTTGTCTCTCGGCAAGATGATCATCTTCCTCTGCTGTCAGAGGAGCTGTGTAAACTCCGCATTTCAGTGGCGTCACTCTCTGAGGTGTGCAGACCAGGGACTGGCCAGATCTCTGTGGGTGGATACATCTTTTATTGGTCTGGTCGGTCTGATGGGTCATACTCGGGGAGTAACTGTTGCTGTAGCAGATTGGCTTCTTCCGATGGTGTCCGATGTCACTCCTTTCAATGAGCGTATTATGAGACTCAGATTATGGCACTCTCTGGGTGCCTTGTCTGTTGTCTGCAGTGTATGCTCCAACCATAGTGAGTGATGTCTCAGTGAGGGAGACATTTTATTCGCAGCTTCACTCGATGGTTGATGGGTGCCCACAAGGTGACACTCCTCTGGCCA
The DNA here is from genome assembly GCF_900747795.2 of Erpetoichthys calabaricus. Classification (NCBI taxonomy): domain Eukaryota; kingdom Metazoa; phylum Chordata; class Cladistia; order Polypteriformes; family Polypteridae; genus Erpetoichthys; species Erpetoichthys calabaricus. The sequence goes on along the minus strand of NC_041401.2, from coordinate 94,831,180 downwards.
TGAGTGACTTCAGTACAGCCACTGGCACTGACCAGGGCTGGCTATGAGGATTGTCTCGGTCCCCTTGGGTCTGGTGACCGTGGTGAAAGTGGCTCATGTTCCTTGACTTTGCAAAAGGTCAGGGGCTGCGAAGCACTGGATCCTGGTTCCAGCGCCCAGAACCGCATCATTGGACTTGGTACTCCAAACAGGTGGTGAGGTGAAGGAGATCGATCACATCCTCATGGGCTGACACTGGAGGGCTCTTGCAAAACTGCAGGGTCTACAGAAGTGCCAGTTTGTGAATTCTGACCACAGGCTTGTTATTGCTACTATTAGGCTGTGGGGCATCTGATGGTGAAGAAAGATTCATGGATCTTGACTTTGCTGACAATGCTGTGATCTTCGAGGAGTCAATGGAGGCTCTGATTGGGACTTGACTTGTCTGGGCTTGCAAGTGTCCTGAATTAAAAACTGAGATCCAGACCTTTAATGACCTCTTGGGCACAGTCATTAGCAGTGTGTCTGTTTGCAGAGAGAGTGTCGACCTTGTCGAGAGGTTTAATTATCTTGGCAGTGACATTCATGTCTCTGATGACTCTTGCTATGAAGTCAGTAGACAGATTGGGGGAGCATGGGGGGTCATGAGGCTCGCTGGAAAGGGGTGTGTGGTGCTCCTGATATTTATTCAAAAGGACGAAGGTCCAAGTCTTTAGAGTCCTGGTGCTTCCTGTCTTGCTATACTGGTTGCGAGACATGGACACTATTCAGTGACCTGAGACGAAGACTGGACTCCTTTGGTACTGTGTCTCTCCAGAGAATCCTTGGGTACCGTTGGTTTGACTTTGTGTCGAATGAGCGGTTGCTCATGGAGTCCGAATGAGGCACATTACCTGCATTGTGAGGGAGCATCAGTTACGGCACTATGGCCATGTGACGCGTTTCCCCGAGCGTAATCCAGCTCGTAAGATCCTTATTGTTGGGGACCCAAGTGGCTGGTCCAGGCCAAGAGGGCGCCCACGTAACACCTGGCTATGGCAGATAGAGGATCATTTCCGGAGGGTGGGACTGGACTGCGTGTCTGCCTGGGGAGCTGCCAACCGGGATCCCAAGTTGGTTCATCGTGTGGTGGATGTGACAATGTACTGTACCAGTGCATGCTCCCCAACTTGACTTGACTTGATACCCATATTATAAAAACTGAAAAGAAGTGTATATTGTAATGGCAATAAACAATAGATAAACAGATAAATAAACAACAGATACATTATATATACTACCTATATATCTGGAGACTCTTGTGTGGCCCTATGTGCCTTTTTGCTCACTCAGGTCTGCTAGTGAACAGCATCTAGCTATGCCACGTCTACTTGGCATGAAATCTCAGTTTCATGTGTAGATCTGAGCTATTGGAACAAGCTGCCCTCTACATCTAAACTGCTGATTACATGCTTGAAATAAAGCATGTTAACTCATTGTAAACATAGATACAGCCAAAGCACAACCACTTCTAGAGGATGCATGTATGTGACTGAGTAAGCAATAATAGCATGGGTTTTGCACTCTGCCGAGTGACAGATATACAAATCATTTTTAATTTCCTAGACATGTACTTTCACATCTTTCAAAGTTTGTAAATTGAAAGTTCGTACGTATGTAGGGAACTTACTGTATAGCATAATATAGTATTGACACTAATATCTCATTAGATACTAGCAAACTATTTAAAATCATAAATTAATGTTTTGTAAATAAAAATGATAGGAAAGTCTTGAGTTTGAATGTAAGTGCCAAGACAGATAAGTTCCCCAAAATAAACCTAGGAAGTTAGTTCTAGAGAATATGAAATACAAAGCTAAATGAGAACTTTCAACAGTTACATGTCGGGGTTCTGGAGCAATAAGAAGACCAACGACAAAAGATCTCCAATTCTGTAATAGTTTAATATGGTGTAGACAACATATATAAAAGTATTCTGGAGGCTACAAATTAATGCACAAGGGCATGAACAGGAGAAATCACTGAAGATGAATAGGAAATAGCAAATAAAGTAAATCAATATTGCACTCAAAACAAAGAAGAATCAAATGAAATGCCCCATGAAAACAACGTTTATAGATTTTAAATTAGAAGAGTCAGACATGCTTCAAGCCCGTAATACATTGAAGACTAATAAAACCCCCAGAACTGATGGGATTTTACCAACTGTGCAAAAAGAAATAAGAGACATCATTTATAAACCTTACTAGGCATATCTGAGAAGTCCCTTCTGAAAAGAGAAATGCAGGATGACTGGAAAATTGCAAATGTGACTCCAGTCTACAAGATGGGAGACAAAATGGATCCTGGTGGTTTACAGACCATTAAGTGTTACTTATTTGACATGCAAAATTATGGAAACCATAATAAGAAGTACCAGTATAAAAACTGAATAATAAAAAAAATAGCATGGATTATGATTTTTTTTATTAATTTTTTTGAGCAGGCTGCTGGAATAGTTGACAAAAGCAATGTATAAACCATAATTTACTTTGATTTTCAGAAAGCTTTTGATATAGCCCCACACTGAAAATGAATATTGAAACTAGAAGATGAAAGAATCCGAGGTAACCTGCACCTGACAAACTGGCAGAATAACCAGTGTGAGGTCATCAGTGGGGGCCTACAGGGGACTGTCCTTGGACTGCTACATTTTGTAACTTATATTGAAGACAGATTCCAGTGTAGTTATTAAACTTGTGAAATCAGAATCGGAATTACTTTATTGGCCAGGTACACTAGTGTGTATTTCTTGAGAGTACTGATACAAGGACAACACATAATACAAAAATGATAAATATAAAAAGGTAATATATGATGCAGCATACAATGGTGACACAAAATATAAAGAGATTAAACAGGCTAAAAACGTCTAGGAAGTCCAGTGTGTAGCTATACATAGAAATGGAGTAAAATCTCTGACCTGATTAGTCAGAAAAACTGCATGTGGAAAAAGCTGTTTAGATCACGTGTTGTTTTTGCTTTCAGGCCCTGAAAGAGGGAAGTCTTTGGAATACATGGTGCCTAGGGTGAGTAGGCTCAGCAATGATCTTTGCAGCATGCTTCCTTACCCTGGGCTACTATAGGACTTGAATGGTGGAAAGTTACAGCCTATGATGTTTTCAAAGGCTTTGATTATGTGCTGCAGATCCTCACATATGCCCCTGGCTTATCGAGGTGTTACAGAATACAGAAGATAAAAGAAAAGTTGAATCTGAAAGGTAAATGTCAAGCATGACATTTGTTTTTCATAGCGTCCCAAACTTAAATACTTCCAGGCATTCAATTAATCTGTAGTTTATACAACACCTATTAATAATTTAAATAAAAATAAAATCATTATTAAAGGAAAGTTAATTAACAAAATAAACTTGATTCTTCAAGACATGTCTGAAACTTTGAATAGTGCTGCTGTCTCTTAGTTCCTAGGTTTTGAATCTCAGCCCAGATCCTGACTGTGTGCAGTTAACATGTTCTTCTAGTGTATACATATATTTTTCTCTTTACAGTCTGGTTTTCCTCTTACATCCTGTATATGTTCATGTTAGGTTATTTATCAACTCTGATTTAGCCCAGTGTGAGTGAGTATACTCATCAGTGGGTTGGTGGACACTCCAGAATTACTTCTTGCCTTGCACTGTTAAGACAGGCTATGGTTCCCCACAACCCTAAATGACTGTATAAGTGGGTCAGAAGACAGATGGATGGAGTGTATCTTTGCATCTTTGTAAATCCTTAATTTAATTCAACTTGGGATCTGTCAAAATTAAACTTATTCTAGTTCACTGAACTGTTACAATGCCTTCACATCCTGAAGCCTGAAATGAGAAGATTTGTAAAGGAAAGTTCCTAAGAGACACAATCTGCTTTCTGCTTCAAATAATAATAACATGTAGTAATATACTGAAGTTATCTGTGATTATAATTGCTTGGTGTAATCTTTGCTAACAAAGTCAAAAAGGAAAATCTGTTTCTTCAAGTGAGTCAAGTCTACAGAAAGAAATGCAGCAATCAAAGTGAATCCCAATCTTTGTTTTCCACCTGAATAAAACAGCAAGAGGTGCCTTTTCCCCTAATACTTTATACAATTGTACAATATTAATATAATATTTAATTTTCTCAGCACTATAAATAATAGAAAAATTTATCAAGTTTGACTGTGTTTTTCTTTATTACACTTTTGCCATGCCAATGCATACGAGTATAATGGAGCCTTTTTAAGAGTGGTTAAGGTGAAAACCGGTTTAGGGTTAGTCACTAATGTTATAAGACTGTAAACATATGGTGAACTTCTAAAAGGCATTTCCTATTTGTGTACACTACTGAGGTGGATGAATAATTAGGAAGTACTGAACTCAATGTCTCTGTGCCTTGAGCATTTTAATAATCTGCTCTTTTTAACAAAGAAATGATGTGCATTTTTCATAACACATTATTGGAGTGTTGCCAATAAAACATCATTGGCATGCACTCAAGTTTAATATCATAAATCATATTTTATGACTTTTCCAAAGTAATGCCTTCAGGTTTGACCTACAGTAAGTCACTTTCAGAAGTCTTCTACATTCATCTTATGTGGAGTTAATAGGAAGAATTCTTTTTTGTTATTCCTAGAGCAGCCTTTATTAAGATCTTTTGTTTTTTTTCTACAAAGTTTAACCATTTAATTTTAATGTATATTTATGCAGCTGTTTTTCTTAGAAATTATCATTCAGAATTATTAATCTAGAGACTAACTAAGGTCCCATGATACACGCCAGAACCCTTTTTTTTCACAAAATACATTGAAAGCATAAATGAGAAACTGGAAAAAAAACGTATGCTCATGGTAATATTTGAATAATTCAGTCCACATTTGGTATTAATGGATACATTTTTTTGTAAAAATAAGAAGGCCAGCTGTTCATAAGAATTAAGTAAACACTAAATTGGAAATAAAGTAAACATATGTGCTTTACATAGAAATTATTATGGAAATGTGATAAATAATATTAAATGTATGGTGCTAATGTGTACTAAGCTAAGGGGGTTTGTGGACATCCATCCCTAATTTTCAGTATTGGATAAAGCTAAGTTCAACTTTAAACTCTTATTTCATTTCAAGATGTTTAGGAACCTGCATCATACTGGCAAAATTTGTAATGCATACTTGTAAAATGCCAGTTTAATCATCTTGATGTTACTTTTTTTAAAGAGTGCGGTGGCTTCCACTCTGAAAGATACTATAAGTAGTAAATATTAACTAAGAACAACTTATTTTTTTATAAGTAAAAAGCACAGCATTTGTTCGATCAGATTTGTGCAGTTAGCTAGGCCAGTATCTCACATTTTGTAATTAGGTTATTCGCTTCAGCTACCTCACTTGGTACTTTGTTTCAGATTCCTGTAAGCCATTGTGTGAAGAATTACTTTCTGGACTGTGTTTTGAATGCACCTACCCTTAATCTACATTAAAATGTCCTTCTGCACAGTACCAGTAACTGAATAAGTTATGGGCATTTCTAGCAGTTATGGCTTGAAAGATACAGTCATTTTTGTTTTAATGTACTATTTAACAAATAGTTTGGATGTGTATGATTATGTTTAGTTTTATTTTATTTTGCACTCTCCTTTGGTAGTTTTCATATTTTTTTATTTCATTTAGGGGTTTTGTTTTATGGATGATTAAAATTTAATTAATTTTTCTTTTAGGTTTGTTTTGACAAAGTTAAACTTTTTTCCCATTTCTTGAAATTTTGGTTTTGCAGCTTTCGACTTTAACATATTTTTTACTCTTTTGGGTTTGGCGCACATTATTCACTGTCTTTAAAATAAAAAAACTGGCACATTTACAGGACCATGAATTTAATCTAGAGATGAGCAGCCTGGTGCATTGCTTAGGTTTTTTGTTTAAACTTTGACGTTTCCATCTCCTGTTCTTTAAATTTTGATTCAAATTGTTATTGTTGCTTTGCATCAGTACTTCGGAGCATGGGTGTAGTGGGGATTGAGGATTTCAAGTTTGAGTCCCTGCCACAATGTATATTTTATGAGATTTCTTTAGAGGCATTATAATATTCACAACATGATATCTGCAGAGACATCACAAAAAAACTTGTGATCTGATCAAGTCCAAATAATGGGGCAAATCTGAAACCCATTCAAAGTTGGTTGCCTTTTTCCAGTTTTAACTTAAAGTCTGATTATTTGCTTTGTAAAGCAGCTGTAGTGGTGAATTATTTACCTGAAGCTCGATTCATGAATACTGCAATTGCCATTTTTAATGAATGAGTGTTTAGGGCACAGTTGGTTTGTTTTTAGGCCCCTTTACAGACATGTATGTTTCCCCCCACATGATTTCTTTTAAAACCTGTTTCTTCATATGTATATATATTCTTAATGCATGTGTTTTGATCATGACTTCTTCAGCAATTTAGTTCCAGATTCATCAAATTCAGTACCCTTCATCACTCATGCTTTATCTATGGTCATATTAAGATGACAGTGCATCAACAAACATTATTTTATTAGCCTTGTTGGCTGCATTCAATGGTGTGCTAAACTACTGAAGTGTCATTTTTGATTTTATATTCCTATGTTTAGTTTTTTGTTGTTTTTTCCTTTTATGATCTGGCACTGCACAGAACTATATATTCAGTGCTGTGTGTTGGTTTTCCTGTATGCTTATGGAAGCCACTTTATGTGTATTTTGGAATCACCAATTCACCTAGCCTGCATTATTTTGGGGTTGTTGAAGGAAACCCCACAATTGCTCAGGGTGAACATACTCTATACAAACAAAGACCAGGCAGAAAATTCAAACCTGGGATACTAGATGTGTGACATAGCAGTGCTACTGTGCCTTTCTGCATAACAGCTACTTTTCAAAATGTCATTTGCTAGTAAATTACATTTTCATTGCTAATACTATACTTTTTAACCCTTCAACAGCCTTAGAGAAGTACAGGCTTTTGTGCTACAGTACTTTATTTCTTTATTTACATGAAAACATCACCCACAATGGAGAAGAAATGTGTCTTTAACCCAGGAACAAAAGTGCCAAGAATAAATGATAAGATGTAGTTCTTACAGATTCCTCTTGTTATCATAAATGTATGTCAGAAATAAAGAAGGCATGTTTTCTGAAATCAACACTTTTACTGCTTCAAAATGAAAATATTCATTAAGTTTTAACTTTTTTCTACACTTACAATTACAGGCAAAGTATCTTTAAACATTTATAAAAATTGCTCCACTTAAGAATACTGTGACAAATGTATATATACTATGCTTTTGATTAAATAATTTCAACTTGAAAAATACCAGACTCGTCCTTTTTTTAAAAGCTATACTTAATCAATCATCTTTAATCTTCCATTAATAAAACTGATACTAATATTTTTTCAACAATTTTGCTGATGTTAATAAATATTGTTATCATTCTATCATATATTGTTCAAGGGCGGCAAAAATGAGATTTAAATTGAACAGAGATGTTCACAGATGCACAAGTTATTGAGACAAGATGGTGACTTTAAAGGCCAGTCAAGGAAACAACATCATCAGGGACCAGAAGTGACATCATCATCGACGCCAGAAATGGAACATGACATCGTCGTGACCGGAAGTGATGTCATCAGTAGCGACACCCTGCAATATTTCCCATGGATGGTCTGCCAGAGATTGAGGGAGACAGTAAGCGCACTCCTGGTCTGGGATGGAATTGCTATCATTTAAGCCATTCAGCTGTCTCCTAATCGCACGTGTATGACAATATATATACTATATATATAAATATATTTATATATATATATATATATATATATATATATATATATATATATATATATAAATATATATACATTTTTTTCCTAGTTTTATGAAGTCATTAATTGCATACATTCCACCTGATTGTATGCAATGTTATTTTCTTCAAGTAAAATATTAAATAATTACGATTGAGGGCTAGTATAAGACCAGCAGGTAGCGGAGGGGAGATAGAGTCTGTTGTATGTATTAACATGATAGCAAAATAAGTTAATATTAAGGATTCACAGGTCATATTAAGGGAAATGTGTCTCACTTAAGCCACCTCAGACCACTCCAAAATGAAGATGTTTTAGTAGGTTAGGTTGCATTGCAGAGATGAATATTGTAAACACTTTACCAATGCTTGTACTGGTGATTAATACCAGAAAAAAAGCCTTTGTTAAGGTCTTGTTAAATAGGAATAAATGAGTAATAGATGCATTTGTTCAATACCTAAACTAAAGTTACCGAAAAGTTTAAACACAGTGGTCTGCTCAAACAGGTAGAGAGTATAGAGAGAAGTAGAAATACTAGACTCCCTTTCTATAGGGACCCATGTTGGTGCAGGTTAGGAGATATAATATAGTATAAAAATACTACATTTATTAACAGAACATTCTGTGTCCAAAAAGAGAGCTACACGTTTTGTAGCATTTGGCAGTCACTTCTTTCTGTGCAAGGCATTAGAAATATCAAGTGTCACAAGGGGTGTGATATTGCTTTTTTTCACATCTGTATTAATTGTCATTGTCTGAGCAAATACGATTGTAACATATTTCTTGGCTGAAAATGATGGAGTGCCTTACATGTTTTGGGTGAAAGCTATCAGTTTTTGGGTATGTTTGTCTGTCTGTTTGTGAAAACTAGAGATCACAAGGTGTTTCAGGTAAATGTTGGTGTCAAGGAAGCTGACTTCTGTTTTGGAGTAATTTGGCTTCAGCTTTACTTTGGGGTAGAAAGAATTGTATTTTTTATGAAAATGAAGGACGTCCTTCTCACTCGATGTCCAGATTATAAAGATGTCATCTATGTAGTGAAGATACACCATTGGTTTCAAGATGCATGTTGACAAAAAATCCTCTACCAGTTTTGCCATAAATAGGCTGATGCAGTGAGGTGCAAACTGACCGACCATTGCTGTCCCCATTTGTTGCAAGTAGATGTCTTCACTTCTTTAAATCATTATATAATTCTGTATAAAAGAGATAATATTTTGATCAAATGTATTAACTTTGGAAAGCATTGATCTATTACCAATGATTTGCCCTATCAGTAACAAATATAATTTTAAACTATTGGAATTAATGTTCTTCAGAAAGGGAATAACATTGTATTTGAAAAGGCATCTGAGGGTTTATGTAAAGGCTATGCATAAATAAGTACATTTTTTTCAGTGCTTTAAATTCAGTTTGTATACCACAGAAACAGCTTTTGCTAATCTTTATCTTGAAGCCAAAGATCTTGTCGTAAACACATTTGGAAGGTAGGAATCTGGCTTTTTTTCAAAGTTCTCTTGAATTCAGAAATTTTGCTGAAACACACTTTGAAGTGGAAAGTTTAGGACAGCAATATGGAGTAGCCTATCATCTGCATACAAGGGGGTCTTTTGTTCTGAGGATTACATATGAATTCCCCAGATATCTGCTCTGATGTACAATAGCAGCAGTAAAAAGAAAGTACACGCAATTGTCTTGTATCGTGACTTACACATTTTTGTCATGTTATATGAAAGAATTTCATGTTTTAAAATATATAAGCAAAGAAATGTATCCATCCTTTTCATTTTCTGAAACTGTATCTATTGCAGAATGAGGCACAATATGGTATGCACATGTGTTGCCACTCACACCATGACAATTTACAGTCAAAAATTAACCTAATGCACACATCTTTGGAATATGGGAAGTAACTAGTGCATGGAGAAAAAACTCTTCAGATATTGGGAGAATGTGTAAATTCCACGATGAGTTGTCAAGTCAAAGTCAAAGTGAACTTTATTGTCATCTCAACCATATACAAGTATACAGATAGATGAAATTGCGAAGCTCAGGGTCCACAGTGTAACAACATGATGTGCAAATAATAAATTAAAATTTTGACTATTATAGAGAGTGAAACCTATCGGGATTTCTCCTTATAAGCCCTAATGGACACTTCTCTTTAATCAGTGTGACCGATAGAGGCACTGTCGACCCCTTGAACCCTCAGACCAGACGTCAGACACCGGATAAATGTCCAAATAATGATTATTTATTATAATAATAGTGTGCACCAAGCACCACCACTCCACAATACTCCAATATAAATCGATAATCACAAATAAACAAACAATCCTCCACTCTCAGACGTTTAGCCACCCTGCCTCCCAACTCAGCTCTTCTTCTGGGATCTCGCATAGTCCTTTTATAGTCCTTGACCCGGAAGTGGATTTGTCCCTCAGTCCATGTGATTTTCTATCATGTCCGGGTCAGGTAAAACTTCTTTTCTTCATCCCGGAAGCACATCATTTCTTCTGTCCATGTGACTGGGACGCACTTCCGGGGTGTAGGGAAAATAGTCCCTGGGCCTCCCTGCAGCGTCCCCTTGCGGCCCCCATGGTATCCAGCAGGGCTGTGAAGGAAAACTCCAATAGTTCAGGTATTATCGTGTGGTCACGTAGGCACAATAGAGTGAGAGAGAGTGGTTAGGAGCACATAATAAAAAAAAGGCAGTGTGCCCGGTGGATACTCTCTCAGGTGGGCGTTAGCATATCCTTATTTCTTGGACTAATAGCGTGAGTTTTCCGCATTCGACTTATATGACTGACATTATAAAATGGCAGAAATTATAATGAAATCAAGTCCTAACTTATCCGCAGGAGAACTTATCTGCGAGTATATATGGTATGTGATGAGTGATAGTAATAGTAATGAATATAGAAATTTAAAGAACCATAGTTAAGGTACAGTATGTACCTGTAAGCCTGAGACATTATAAGCAAGAAGTCACTTTTAGATTGTACTATCAATTGATTTTGCTTTGAATTTCACTAAAACTTTTAAAATAAAGACACTTGCACACTGTGCAACATCAGGGTGGAGGACCATAGCAACCCAAAGTTTGAAAATGGTAATATTCCTCAAGTAAACACAAAAAATGAATAATTAAATGCACAAAACTGCAATGATATGAGATCACATAAAAAATAGCAAAAAAAAACCCGACCTAAATAAATCTACAAAAACAAGAATATTTTGAGCAATCCTACGACAAGTATCAGATTTATAAAATGTGTACACACAAAAAGAAGTTTGAAATGTACATACGCAGCTTTCTATGCAAACATCAGGATTTATAAAAGAAAACTTGACAAGTTGACAGCATTTCAGAGAAACTGGGAAATGAAAACACCCTTGTACAAGTAGGGAAATGCAGCCAAACTAGCTAAATGACAACTCATGCGTATAATAATTCATATCAAAGAGCTGTTATTATAATGTGCATTGGCATGACCAACATATTACACCTCAAAATGGATCATTATGATGTACGAACTGTATCTTAGTTCCATTTTAAGAGGGTGAATGCTGTATATTTGCACTGAAGAACGTTTTTGTTTTTTTTGTCAGTTTATATTGGCTATCTATTGTTGCTTCTCAGGGAACTGGTCGACTGGTCAGGAGTATGAAAGCCAAGCTTCACTCTGTCTGCTGTACTAGCAGTGAGGCTCTATGTCCAGATTTACTATAGTGTATGTAAATACATTAAACTAACATTATGTTTTTGTAAACATAAAAAGGCATTTTGCAGCAGTGTCTAGTTCTCTTAATATAATTGGAGCACTTTACTGCAGTCAAAGTAATATATAATATATTATTATACTGCTCAAAAAAATTAAAGAAACACTTTTTAATCAGAATATAGCATCAAGTCAATGAAAGTTCTGGGATATTGATCTGGTCAGTTAAGTAGCAGAGGGGTTTGTTAATCAGTTTCAGCTGCTTTGGTGTTAATGAAATTAACAACAGGGTCACTAGAGGGGCAACAATGAGACGACACCCAAAACAGGAATGGTTTAACAGGTGGAGGCCACTGACATTTTTCCCTCCTCATCTTTTCTGACTGTTTTTCACTAGTTTTGCATTTGGCTACAGTCAGTGTCACTACTGGTAGCATGAGGTGATACCTGGATCCTACAGAGGTTGCACAGATAGTTCAACTTCTCCAGGATGGCACATCAATACGTGCCAACGCCAGAAAGTTTGCTAAGTCTCCCAGCATAGTCTCAAGGACAGGGAGGAGATTCCCAGAGACAGGCAGTTACTCTAGGAGAGCTGGACAGGGCCGTAGAAGGTCCTTAACCTATCAGCAGGACCGGTATCTGCTCCTTTGGGCAAGGAGGAACAGGATGAGCACTGCCGGAGCCCTACAAAATGACCTCCAGCAGGCCACTGGTGTGAATGTCTCTGACCAAACAAGCAGAAACAGACTTCATGAGGGTGGCCTGAGGGCCCGACGTCCTCTAGTGGGCCCTGTGCTCACTGCCCGGCACCATGGAGCCCGATTGGCATTTGCCATAGAATGCCAGAATTGGCAGGTTCACCACTGGCACCCTGTGCTTTTCACAGATGACAGCAGGTTCACCCTGAGCACATGTGACAGATGTGAAAGGGTCTGGAGAAGCTGTGGAGAATGTTATGCTGCCTATAACATTGTTCAACATGAACAGTTTAGTGGTGGGTCAGTGATGGTCAAGGGAGGCATATCCATGGAGGGACACATAGACCTCTACAGGCCATTAGGTATTGTGATGAAATCCTTGGACCCATTGACAGATCCTATGCTGGTGCAGTGGGTCCTGGGTTCCTCCTGGTGCACGACAATGCCTGGCTTCATGTGGCGAGAGTATGCAGGCAGTTCCTGGAGGATGAAGGAATTGATACCATTGACTGGCCCCCACACTCGCCTGACCTAAATCCAATAGAACACCTCTGGGACATTATGTTTCAGTCCATCCGACACCGCCAGGTTGCACCTCAGATTGTCCACGAGCTCAGTGATGCCCTGGTCCAGATCTGGGAAGAGATATCCCAGAACACCATCTGTCATCTTATTAGGAACATGCTCTAACATTGTCAGGCATGCATACAAGCACGTGGGGTCCATACAAACTACTGAGTACGATTTTGAGTTGCTGCAATGAAATTTCTGCAAAATGGACTAGATTGCTGTATAATTTTTTCACTTTGATTTTTGGGGTGTCTTTGAATTCAGCCCTCTGTAGGTTGATAATTTTCATTTCCATCAAATGATGTGGCATCCTTTCGTTGTTTACACATTATCCACTCTATATAAGTATAGATATCCAGCATGATTTTTTCCCATTGAGATCTGATGTGTTTTCAAAGTGTTCCTTTAATTTTTTTTAGCAGTTTATTATATTATATTATATTATATTATATTATATTATATTATATTATATTATATTATATTATAATAGTAGTCTTTTGTTAAATATTCAACAGAATTCTGCACTCAGAAGTGCAGAAAATGTAATGTTTGGAAATGTAATATTTTGAGAATATAATCATTCTGTGTTTAAGTATGAAACACAGATGTAGCTTCTGATGAACTCTGGCCATAAAAGGCATAAAAGTGAACCAAAAATAAAAAGTTGCTTAGTTAGTAGGAAGGAACAAGACAGGCACTAAAGAAATAGGTTCTGAATATATATTATTTTTACCTAACCTTGGCTCTGGGATACATGTGATATCTTTGTCTTTCAAAATCTGATGCCTTGGTAATATCAAAGTAAGATGATTTTTTTCCTTCATTAAATACTGTATATATTAAAATGCCTTGCAGAGGCACATTTAATGTTCCTCATGACCCTGCTCTAATTTAGTACAAGTTGTTGCCTTATAGCCGGGATCTCGTAGTCATGTAACTTGTGAGACAGGGACAGATTTCATTACAACTTGATGCCTCCATTCCTCCACCCCTATTGGTTCAGAAATGCTGCTATCAAAGAATAACCCAAATAAAGTAGACTTTGAGAGGTAAATAAAATGAATAATTAAATAGAGTTAAGAGTAATCCATTTTAGATTAAAAATAAATAATAAAAGAAAAATGTAGGGTTAATATATGTTTGTCTGACTGTTAATACATTGTATACACTGTATATACAGTATATTATTGTGCTCACAGAGGTCCAATCTTAGGACACACATTGACATGCCAGGAAGTAGCAGAGTGAGACTGACTCAGTCCATTGTTGGAAGCTGCGTCTGTGGTCACAGCTGAAATGTCTGTTTTTTTTCCAGTTTATCTATGCCTATAGATACATTGCACTTTTTTCTTCGAACAAGAAGAATAGAAATGCCTTGTAAATAGTAATAAATCTTTAGTTATTATTATTTCACAGAACTCTCTTGTGTTTTCAGATGAGATGAGGGGGAGGCTCATTTAAGGCTGGTTTAGATTAGTAAGTGCATCACAAGGCTAATTTTTCATGCATAATTAGCCATGTGGTGCTGTACAAGAGACTGAAAAGACGCATAGGGATCAGTGTTATATAACCAGTGACAGTACTCATAATATTCTTATTATGGTCAGCTAAAGTACCGTACTGTGAGGTACAAATCTGGCCAGATCAGATTGTGGCATTATGCATGCACAAAGCAGATTGGGTAGTGATCTTCTAGTGTGTTAAAGATCTGCACATGGCTGCTTCATCTCTGTGATATCACGCTGTGCTCACAAAGAATCATGGGGCGCTGGGAAGAAAAGTTTGTCTAAACTACCATGCAATGACTTTCTAGGAAAATATTCAGTAAACAGATTCAGAGGTGAACACAACATATTCACTGATCAACAATAGTGAATACTTTTATTTTTTAATACACTGCTAGATGCTAATTTGGCACTAATGCAGGGGTGTTAACATTAACTACTCACACAAAACTGGGATCACAAATGTTTACAAAAAAATGCAGAATAAATGTTAAATTTGAGAACTTTTCCACTAGTCAGTTTTTAAAGTAAAATGAAAAAAGTTGGCAGCTGAATCAAAGTGCTACTATGACTAGCAAATGGAATGAGATCTTGAAACACGCTCTAGGTGACTGCCCAGAAAAGTGGAATAGTGAGAGGATATGCCCTAGTTGGAACATTTTTATTTTGTCTTTTATTTATTCCTTATTTGTCTCTTGAGGATTTGTAGTTCACATCTACTCAGATAAATGCTGGGTGCTTTTAAAGGGTTATTGTAGTATATGTAGCCATGGTACCAGCAATGTTTGAACAATATAGTTTGAAAAGAGAAGACAGTTTGTCCATCTTCTCTGCCAACAACATTGCTTTAATTAGGAATTTTCCCATCCATTCCTGTCACAAGGAAGCAGCAAAATGAAAATGTGTCACTAAAACGTCAGTATTAGACATGATGTGGAGAGACCTCTAGTCAATGTATTAAACCCTAAAAAGTCTTATTATTCCAAACAGATTCCCTAAAAAGTAGTGTTGCAAGATGTTCTTTTAATACTCAAGCACTGCCGTGTTTCTTACTTCTTACAAATACTGCAAATCATTAAAAGTTAAATATAATAAAGCTAATAAAAAACACCACACATGATTAGTATAGTAAACTTGGCAAAGATAGAAAGAAAAAAAGTCATGAAGACATCGTCAAGTAATTTGAATTAAGAAAAAAGTAAAAGCTGTTATTGATTCTTTTGTGTGAAAATATGGCTGTCATATTTTGCGTATAAAATTTAAATAAGCATTTGCACTATTATGTGACATTCCTGTAATTTTGACCTTATCTGTGTCAAAGAAGATTAATAAAAAAACTGGAAAATGGATAATGGATTGTTTTTTTAATACTGGAAAAAAGAAATTGAAATGTTATTAGTTGTGGGTGTAATTTAAACAGCAGCAATGTTCTGTCACTTTTGAACTCAGTAGACCTAGATATTACTTTTTCTAAATTAACACACAATTTTAGGCATTATCTTTGACACCAGTCACTTACCACACACATTGCAACGTTGCCTAAAACCTACTTTTTTCAGCTTAAAAATATAACAGAATTGAAACATTTTGTAGATATCAAGGACACAAAGAGTTTCATTAATGCATTTATTTCTAACAGAATTGAATACTGCAATTATTAATTCAAAGGCTATTTAAATCATTCTATCTCTGTGTTTCAGTTAATTCAAAAAGTTACTGCAAGAACAATCACATGAGCCCCATAATTTCTGTCCAATAGTCTTTTACATTTTATGGCTGATTTCAAAATCCTTCTTTTATATATAAAGCTTTAAATAATAAGTTCAGTATTTTTCTAGTTGAAATTATTTTTTTGCAATTATGGTATATTAATTTTCCACATAAACTTGTGTTCTAAAGTAAAGCATTTTTTATAAATTTTAAAAATACCTTGTCTGTTCTTACAGTTTAAAATGGTTCTAAATGTTGCCATGGTCCAAACATAAAAATAGCTTAAACTTACCAAATGTGTCCATTTTTCAAAGCAAGAATGTTATCGAATGTTAATCCGTATCTTGAGATTGCACAAACATTGCAAAACCATTCAATCATTTAAAAGAAAACCTGCCCTGCATCTCATCTCACCAATCACCTCTTGCTCTGTGGCACTGTGCACACTAACCTGGAGTGACCAATACAAATTATCTTCATGTATTTTATATGTTACAGAGAACACTTAATCTAGCCTAACTTCTAAAGCCTTAACTAACTTTAAGGTATAGTGATTATCACAATGAAGTCAACAAATCTGTAAACTTTTTTTTTTCGGCTTATGTTCACTTCCTGGAAACACACAAAAGACAAAATTGTTCTAAATCACTTCAGACACATATTTGGCTTTGTGCTGATCAGCTTCCTTGTTTACATCTAAACTCCACCCACATCGCCAGACGTGAATAGACAAGCCAATAAGAAATGTATTCTTAGCTCAAGAAAAATAGTTCCAAAAATCTGTGATAAAATAATTGTTTCTAGTTTAATTTTGGTATCATGGGGATGCCTCATAGTTGTGGAAGATGTGTTTTAGTAAATCAAAACTATTGCTGGTTCAAAGTTGAGATATTTGGTAAGTTTTAAGGCTTTCTCATTCACCTGTGGACCCTGGTACCCTTCACTCCCATTGCAAGCTGTAAAACAGACACAATATTTTTAAAGTTTATACAGAATGCTTCACTTTAGAACACAGTCTGATATTGAAAAATAATATATACCATAATTTTGAAGAAATAACTTTAACTTAGTCTTTAAATGTCTAAGACCCTACTTTCTTATCTAAATTTATCAATACCTATATACAGGAGTGTAGTGTACATTATAATCTCAAGACTGCAGTCACCCGAATACTTCAAGGATTAATAAAACAAGATTGGTAGGTTGAGTATATAGCTACTGGGGCACAGAGCTGTGAAATTGTCCGCGTGCTTGGGAATCCTTTTTATTAACAGCATTTAAATCCAAGTTGGAGACTTTAGTCTAGCATATCCAGATTAGAGCTGCTGACTACTTGTTTTTATTACTTTTCAGCTCTCCTTTATTCTGTTTTTCTTGGAGTCCTCCTGCATCACTTGGTACCACTGCTATATTGGCAAGTTGTTACTCCTCCACATGAGAAGAATGAAAGAATTTAACCTTCCTATTAATCTATCCAGCACATACTGTTCATATAATATTGTTCTACGCCCAGAAGGTGATGTTCAGGAGGTTGGCACAGATCACCAGAACTGTGACTTTGTCTAACTATGAGTATAATTTTGTCTGTTAAATTCTTCTCTAGACCCCTGAATGTTTACTTTGTCCAATTGGAATGGAGCTTTTTTTTTGTTTGGCCTTATCTCAGTAATGATGATTTATTTGCCATAACTGGTTTACATTACTAAAGTTAAAATTTCTCTGTTTTACTGTGCATTCTTTCTAATTTCTGGGTTCAAGTATGTAAAACAATATCTAATTTAATTATTTCGGTCATGACACTAAATCTGGAAGTTTGTTCATGTGTTTTGAGCCTGCAATCAATAAATAATGCTAAAGTACAACATGAATTGATTGTGCCAGAGAAAGTGCAAACCTGCTGATTATTGCAATGATTTCAAAGCCTGGAGAGGATCCGCTATTCCATGAAAAAAAAAAATCTTGAACAAGAGATGGTTGCAGTGAGGTCAGTAAAGGACAGCTGGTCATTCATCATCACCCCAAGGTACTATACTAACTTGGTTAGTGTTAGTTATAATGAGCCAAGCTTTACAGAGATTGGGTATTGAATAGACATACTGGCAGGGATAACAAGGAGTTCTGTCCTTGCCAGGTTGAACTGGAGATGGCATTTCTTCATCCAAATTGAAATATCAGTGAGGCAAGCTGAGATTCTAATTGAGGCTATGTGGTCCTCTGGAGGGAATGGCAGGTATAACTGCATGTCATCAGCATAGCACTAATATGAGAATTTTAGGGACTGGACTAGTGAGGTGGTGTACAAGGAGAGGAAGGGAGGACCAAACACCAATCCCTAGGGCACACCTGTACCTGATTGATGCAACTTTCACATCTCTCCTCTTCAGAACACAAGATAAGCTCTGCCCAAGAGCTAAAATTAAAACCAACTGAGATCAGTCCCAGGGATGCCTTGGTTGGAGAGGGTGGCAAGAAGAATGTTATGGTTAGCTGTGTCAGAGGTGAAGGAAGGATCAAGGAGGATCACTATGGATAACATGGCGATAGCTCTTGCCAGTTGTACTGCATCAACAACAGTCAGTAGTGCTTTTTCAGTGGAACTTGACTGGTCAGGATGAGTGGGAGAGGGGGAGCAGAAGTGATAGTGGAAGGACAGAATGGGGGTAATGGCATTGAGTGAAGAAGGAGACAAAACTGAATGAAATAAATGGATGATTGTTTGTATGGAGCTGACAGTTGCGTTTGCGGGCTTTTGTTGCTCTTAAGGGCACCTTCACCCCAATGCGTATCATCCATCCATCCATCCATTTTCCAGCCCGCTGAATCCGAACACAGGGTCACGGGGTTCTGCTGGAGCCAATCCCAGCCAACACAGGGCACAAGGCAGGAACCAATCCCGGGCAGGGTGCCAACCCACCGCAGTGCGTATCATTACATTCAAAATAATTATCTCAGGAGTCAGCAACATGATCAGAAATTAACTCTAAATAGGACACAGTCTTTAGCAGAAGCAGATTACGTATTTGCTATTTGCATTAAGCTCACAATTGTCAGTCAGTCATTCTCAAACCCGCTATATCCTAACACAGGGTCACGGGGTTCTGCTGGAGCCAATCCCAGCCAACACAGGGCACAAGGCAGGAAACAAACCCCAGGCAGGGCGCTAGTCCACCGTAGGGCACACACACCCACACACCAAGCACACACTACGGACAATTTAGGATCGCCAATGCACCTAACCTGCATGTCTTTGGACTGTGGAAGGAAACCGGAGCACCCGGAGGAAACCCACGCAGACACGGGGAGACCATGCAAACTCCACACAGGGAGGACCTGGGAAGTATACCCAGATCTCCTTACTGCGAGGCAGCAGTGCTACCACTGTGCCACCGTGCCGCCCATACTCACAATTGTACTCTTGCCTTTTGCATTTTGATTCTGTAATGTAATTTTATTCTCTGTGTTAGGCATCTTGTGATGGTCAATACTGTGAACAGTGCTATATAAAATAAAGACTGATTGATTGATTGATTCCTATCTAAAGGGATTTCTTGGCTCTCTATACAGGCTCAGAAGGCCTCTAAACAATTTTTGCAGTGGTGCCTTGACTGACAAACTTTTAATAAAACTACACAAAGAAAGAAAAAAATAGTATAAAAGTTAGCAATGAAAGCCATCTAGCATTTCCAAACCACTTAAAAGTTTTATTGAAAGCCAAACCTCCTAGATAGATTTCTAGCAAACAAAGCACTCAGGCTGCAGTGCTTTAGAAAGTGTTAAATTAATAATGCTCAGAAAAGATCCTGCTTCTAGTACTGTACAATTTCAGTCTCCTTTACTTTCACTCATTATGGTATATGGAAGTGAGACGTCTCAGTGGGACCAGCATGTTGAGATATGTGGTAAAATAAAACCCAACAAGGGAGTATAGCCACATTTTCAAAATTTCCAGTATCAGTTTTGTGTTACAAGTATTATCTTTCTGAAGCAATGGGGAGTAGTTACAAAGCATATAAAAATTAGTAAAGGAGTGGTAAAAAAAAAAAATTAAAAACCTTGCAGAATGTAACCAAGAACACAAATCTCAAAATCCATCAGAAAATCAATTTATAACTTGCTTATCTAGCTCTTGGATTTTGGTAGTCAGTGCCTGCAGGAGCATTTTTTGTTACAAGGTTGCAACCACCTCTGGACACACTCACATTGGGTCAGTTTAGACTTATTATATGTCTATGGAAAGAAAATTGCAGAACTTAAATAAAAAAAGGAATTCACATCCAGGACTCTGGAGCAGTAAGGCATTATAATCCCCTCAAAACTGAAAATATGTACATTTCTACAGCACTCCAAAGTTTCAAATTACAGAAAAGTACAAAAATTACCGAAAGGTGGAAAACGCAGTACAAAAAATGTTTTTAAATTACTCTATTAATACATTTTTGAGTTGTTTTAATTTTTAGTATTGCTTGTTTCTTAGAGAGGCTGGGTCCTGGGAAGAGTAAAAGGTTCTATATACAGCAAACTAATTAATGAATCATTTGTTTTTATAAAGCTCCTCATGCAAAGATAACAGCAAAGAGAAGTTGGCAAAATATTTAATTTGACATTTCTGTATTTAATGAGAGTGGTACAGTGGTATTGCTGCTGCCTTGCTGTAAGGAGACCAGAGCTTGCGTCTCAGGGTTTGCATGTTCTCTCCGTGTCTGCGTGGGTTTTCTCTGGGTGCTCTGGTTTCCTACTACAGTCCAAAGACATTCAGGCTAGGTGAATTGGCAATCCTGAATTGGCACAAGTGTGTGGTTGGTGTATGTGTGTGTGTTTGCCCTTTGATGGATTGGTGCCCTATCCAGGGTATTTCCTGCCTTCCGCCCTATGTTGTCTGGGACAGGCTGCACCATATCCCCGCAACTCTGTTCAGGACTAAGCAGATTAGAAAATGACTGACTGACTATATTTAATGAAGGTCTTTGGCTGTTTCATAGCCTCATTGATGTCTCTGCTGTGATTTCATTTGCATCTTTGACCGTTTATGTGCACCACCTGCACCACCTGTGCTTCTGAAAAGACACCTGCCTGTCACACATTCTTAAGCAAATTCACACGCACTTATGTGGACCCCTTTTTGTTGACATGATTATGGTGAATATCAGAAATAAGCCATTTAATCTACTTATTTTACTGCAAGTATATGCAGAAAAATGACAAAGTACGAGCACATCGCCTACTCTTTGATTAGCCTTTGTAGACCTGCATAGACACATTTACAGAACTTACAAAACTTAAACTGGAAAAAGCTACTTTCCTACATTTACACTGTTTTTTCTCTACATGATTTCCTTCTTCTCATGGACAGTGATTTGCTGCCTGCACCCTCTCCACACTTACAGCTAATTAAAAGACCAGCAAAATAGGTTTTGTACCAGTGTTGGTGGCTTTTTAAACCAAAAAGGACCTCCAACCACCATATATAGTTGTCTTGTAACAGTTCTAAGTACCACAGATTTCTGTTTCTGATTTGTCAGGTTTCCTGCTTATTACCAAACACAACACCATTTCAGCCTAACTCACGTGAGCCCCCTCTGCTGCTTTCTCAAGTATCGGTGCTTAGGTAATCTGTCCTGTAAATAAACTCCGATTCATAAACAAAATATTTCAAAAGGTGTAAGTCAAAACCCACATATCTAAAAAAAGGAAGAACTAAATTTAAATTAAAGGAGATTATAAGGCAACAGCCAAACATGTGTACTAAATTTATTCCCTGGAACACTGAGGATTCCCAAAAAGTCTCCCAGTTGATAAAGGCCCACATCTAAACACCTAAAATTTCATTGTAATTGTTTTTGTTTCTGATTTTTTTCCCTTGGATCTTTCTTAGAAAACCAGTAGAGTCCAACCTTTTCTACACAAAAAAAATGACAAAAAAGCTGTTTTTACTACCTTCCTTTACACAGAATGTTGACATTGATGTCTGTTGGAGAAATTAATTGGAGATATATTAAAGAAAGAAACTGGTCCTCGACTAGGACCTGGTTGAGTCAGGAACCAGACAGGAGAAAATGTGTTCATGCATCTTTAATTTCTCTTCATGAAGAGGAAGCACACTGTTACAGCAATAAGGGACAGTGCCCTGAACAAAGGTTGCAAGCAAATGGTCCCAGAACAGTGAAACAGAGTCATTCTTATAGATAACTGAATTTGCATAACAGTGCTGAATTAATGCCACTCTGATTGTCTCACTAGCTTGCCTTTACTCTGATTGGTTCACTGGCTTATACATCCAAATAAACATACCCAGATAAAAGTCTAATTCTACTACATTCTTGTTCTCCAATATCTCGTATTCTTTTATGGAAAACTGTATAAGTGACAAATGTCAGGTCTTACTCATGACATCGGCCAATTTCTTCAACTACCAGGCTAGAAAATTTCTGCCTCTTTACTTAACCATTCAGCAGTCTCTTCAGGCTATTTCTAACACAAATTCTATATAATGTTTTTTTTTAATGTGTAAAAAGTTATGTTATCACTAAATAACTGTATTACACCTTGATTACTCCCTTTATTTTTTCACATGTCATATGCACATCAGCATGCACATGGCAAGGACAAATGTGGTTGTGGCATTATTTAAGAGGATTTTTGCATTCACAAAGCTCACCAAATACTGTGGTAATAAATAATGTATATGAAAGCAAGTGTAATCATATCACGAGAAACACCGAGAAGTCATAAAAATGGAGGAAACAGGGCACACATCCCAACAAAACTGATTAAAACCTACTAATGTTTGTAAAATACAAAGTAAAAATTTGAGGGTCCCAAAAGATTGCCATCATTGGTGTAATATATATGTAGTTCTGAGTGTAGTTAAATAATTCTTAGCATATGTATGAAATGTATCTTTAATACATTGTCAAATGCAGCTTTGGTTTGGGTAATAATTAATTGCTGTCAATCCCAGATTTACAAAGGGCAATCAACCTTACCACACAAATGTTAGGTTGATTGCTTTTTGTAAATTTACTAAAAAACTTAACATTGTCTGTTACAGGGTTTGAGTCCACTCCTCTGGATCAGCGGGGTAGGTATGAAAAGTATTGTGCCACCATGTTGGCAGGTCTTTATAAGTTTAAATGATCAAACCTCCTCAAGGTGCCATGTTTTACTCTTAAAAAGCACGTACAGAAGGAGAAGGTGAACAGAAGGTGAACAAACAAACAAACAAAACCTGCTGCTTTTCTCGGGTTGCCTTCACAGGATTTGGCCATTTCTGTCTGATGAAGTGGCTTCAACATTTCCCATCTTATACTTCTCCCAAATATCTCTCTGTTTCTCTAGACTCATCTGAGCCCTAATAAGGAACATGTCTCACTCTCCTTTCAGCATTCCTTCTACTGTAGGGGCAGTAAATCTATAGCTACAGCACTCCCTCCAGTGGTTCCTAGTGTCACTGTCCTCTTAAGTAGTCTTCTACAGACCGCAGGTCTCATGTATAAAACTTTGCTTAAATTCCAAGCTAAAATGTTATTTATACTTGCAAGGCAAAAACAACATATGCATAAACAAATTAGATTTATAATAGCATACATACAGCATGTTCCACACCAGGTTCCTATAAACCTTAAATCAACTTAAAACTATGCCCACATGCCCATGCTTTTAACCACACCTCTTCACCAACTGTCCATAACCATACATGGCATAAAAACTACCTTTTTTGAAAGAGATGATCACCATATAAATTTGCTCATAATACTGAGCAACATTTTTACTAAAACCCATGGAAGAGCATAGGAAAAAGGCAGAAAAGTAAATTTAAGGGAATGTGAACCTGATGTGTAACTGACTGAAGTGGAGAATCACAAAAATATTCTTTGAGCTGATCTCTCTGCAGGAGTCACAAATAAAAGAAACAACCATCATGCAGTGCATAGACCACTACCAGTACCGAGAAAAAATTGACATGAACTGTATGCGCAGAACTGTGATATATTAGTAACATTCTTATGGATTGTTGAATCATTTTTCAAAAGAAATGTCAATGTTGCAATACTACAGTGGTTCTCAAACTTTTTTTAAGGTACGACCCACTTTTGGGCAAAAATTTTGTTTGTGAACTACTGTCCTCAACCCCATTTGTAAACAAATATCAGCTGACCAGTAGTAAACCAGTTATCAAATAATAGAAATACTGGCACCATCTGTTACCATTAGCACAATTTACCTTTGTTCTTCTTGTTTACTGGATTTTCCATCAATGTTTGAGAAAGTGCATGCTAATTATTTTTCATCGCTGCATCATTGCTTAATGGCACTGGAGTCTGCTGGAAATTTCAGTTTTGCTTTATTTAAGTAAGCAGTGAAGAGTGATCAGGCATCATTTCCAACTGTGTGCTATGCTGATGGCAAGTACAATGTCGAATATTCAATATTGAGTGCAAGCTATACCCATTTTGTTTAAGATGGATACATTTTTAAAAAGATCATTGGAACCTTCAACTTCTGGCAGTGACAAAGAATAAAAAGAAAAATAGATTGTACAGCGATGAATATCTCAAATATGGTTTTACTGTTATTTCCAATAAACTCCCATGTGTAGTTTATCAAGAAGTGTTTTCAAAGTGAAACCTTCAAAGCTACTTTGACATTTAAATACCAAGTATCCAGAAAAAAAGAGAAGCCTATGGAATTCTTTGAAGGTAAACTGCAACAAGGAGCAAGCCATTTTTACTTCAGCAACCACCACTAATGGAAAAGCATTACTAGATAGTTATCGAGTTGCATTTTGCATTGCAAAAGTCAGTAAGTCACATACAATTGCTGAAAATCTGATTGTACCGGCAGCTGTTAATATGGTGCAAATAATGGATGGGGAAAAAGATGCTGACAAGCTCAAAACAATACCTTTTTCTATGGATAAGATTCAAAGAAGAATAAGCGATATAGCAGAAGATATTCAAACAATAAGTTACTGAAAATATAAAGAAGTGCAAGTACTTCTTATTATAGATGGACGAATCCACAGATATTTTCAACTCTGGCGGTGGTGGTCATAGTGCAATGCAATCTGGTTTGTAGCTATTGTCATTGTAAGTGGTGGTTCTCCCAGGCAAATGCTGCAATAGGTGTATCAGATACATGAATGTGTTCAGCACCACAATCAGCTGGGTACTAATTAGCTGGGAACCAATCAGCTGATGCTGATAACTCACTTTCATTTTCGATCTCACTCTGGAGATCACTTGCACCAAAAATGGAATCCGATAAGTCAGAGTCCAATTCAGCAATAATATGCAAAACATTATCCACATTTGCTTCGCTCTCTTGCCAGATGATGTTGCCATTTTTGAATTTGTTTGCATTTCGCTACATACACACATTGCAGTGATTAGACATCAAGTCAATGAGTCTAACATTCTTCCAAGCAAGGAGACTTTACCTTTACCATAAAAGTGATTTTTTTTGACATTTACAGCTGATTATTGCTCAAGTCGACATCCGCCCTAAACCCCTCCTGTTGACAAAAGTCAACATCCGCCTTTTAAGGCGTTTTTTTGTTTTATTTTAGAAATCGTGTCAGTCGTGACGCCCTGCTTTGGTAACCACTGCAATACTAGTATCGTTACATTCAACGTACAACATTCAAACATCTTTGATTTACCATTGCGTTGATGCCCTGAGACCATCAATGTTTCTGCACAATGTTTTGCAGTAGTGCACAAGACACCACAATGCAACTGACGTTTCTGGGGCTGTACAGCAGTGTGCCACCCAATGAGTTCGAACACAGCAATCTACCTTTTAATGAGCCAATGGTCTGTTCTATCACCAATTAAGTGTTGGCAGAGGTATCTTTCATTAGATCTCCTCTCTTGTGTTGTGTGCACTATCACTGTAAGGAAATATTATGCATTTTGCCTGAAATGTACTAAACTTAACTGCAATCTGATCAATTAGGCTCATTTACCAAGAAGCCCACCATCACACACATATGACCCTGAGGTCTGCTTCCCATACTACTATTTGAGAATAGAGAGGAATTGTGGGCTGAGCCGGGCTACCTCACAACAATGTTAGTCAGACACATTTGAGCATCATATATTACTTGCTTTCTGTTTACAAGCATAAATTCATTTTATGATGGTGCCATTATTGCAACATGTGTGCAGTCAACTGTGCCCAATGCACTAGGAAAATCAGAAATTGCTGAAAATTGCCTTTTGATTTAGACTTGCTCACCCTGACGGTAAGGATATTGCATGCATCTGGATAACATCTTAAACATAACATTCTATGTGGCATGACATACACATGGCATGACAATTGTTTTCTTGTTGCTTCAGAATGATATAAAGTGTGTGTGTGTATATGTATTTTTTTAAAATAAAAACAAATATAACTGCTACTGCAATACTTGTTTTGAGAGATTGTTTAGGTGCAAGAGACTAAATGTTTCCAAAAAGGGACACCTTGTGCCAAACAGTATAACTTTGCAGTGCTATGGGATATGACATCTAAACTTGGCACAATGACAGCTGACAGACTGTGTCATGAAAGAAACATGAATTGGTTATGTAGTGTGAAATCCAGTTTTTTGGAGAGAATATCACTAACACACAATTTGTTTGTGTGTTATTTTGTTGATGTTGATGTAAACAAAGGTTTTTAATCATATAAATACTTTTCTTTAAAAATGTGAAGTGTACCAGTTACTCTTCAGCTATTTTCAGCCCCTTTATTACATAAGCAGGGTAATAGCCATTTATTTTTGGATATGTAATTTAGGCACAATAATGCCAAAACCTACTCTAGTCAGATTTACCGGTATCTTGGTCTGTTTAAAATGCCTTAATTACTTAATGTTTCCTATGCCCCAAACTCAGGGCTAATAAACATAAATTATTGGACTACTACCTTCTGTTAACTATAGAAATAACCCTTATCACTTTATGTATAACCTTAAGTCAGAGTTAACCAACCCACAAGGCAATATATTATGGAAGTTCTTTTCTGATACTGGCTTATAAGCTAATAGTGCAGGAGTACAAAAAGCACAACACCACTCTTGGGCATACTCTCTTAATAGTGACTATCCAATGGGGGCTATCTAGTTCGTTTTTGGCTATTGTTCAGCTAGGCTCTGTGGTCAAATTGAGATATTTCGGTTCTTGTGACACAGCTTTGGACTGGGATAGCTATGCCAGGTCCATGACCAGTCACAATTACTCTCAGGCCTGTCTCTGAAGTATATACCCATAAACAAAAGAAATTCAGGCATATAAAGTGAAGGGGCTCACCTCATATCTTTCTTCACATCTGTGGTGTAGCGGGTCCACAGCTCATGTCAAAAAGGCCATTTTTTAAATAAATAAAAGAAAGGGGGGTGTGGTAGTTTGGCGGATCGGTTTCTGGGGAATTCGTGATGCGGGCGATTCTCGCTTAAGTGCACAGGTGAGGAATCATCTGCATCCGTAATTGTTCCTGGGAGCTACTAATTGCCACATCTGATCCACATCCCCGGAATAAATAGAAGCGCAAGGTGGCTAACAGGGGAAAAAAAAGGAAAGGAAGAAAGAAACGGTGGTTATGGGTGAGGAAGAAGGCAGGAAGCAGGGAGAGAAAAGCTGGTGCAGGAGAGAGCGAACGAGCAAGCACAGGCTCAGGGGCAGCTGAGCTGTGAGCCTGGTAGTTTGGCCAGTACCCGAGGAGCAGTCAATTGTGATCACTCCCGCTGAGCATTTTATGAAGAGCGGGAGTGACCGGAAGAAGGATGGCTCGCTGTGTAAGGCCGCGGGAGGTTGCAGGAGTTGGGACTTGGGACGTGAAAGCCCCAGCGTGAGCGCCCTGGTTGCTGGGGAGCCCAAGTCACGGTTTAGTGAAGTCTACCAGAGCTAGGGATCGGTGAGGTGAACAAACCAGCAGGAGAAGGCAGAAAGAGAAGGTCAGCTGCAGGTAGGGTGGCTCCCCTGTTGCATAGCCTGGACGGGAGAAACAGGGGAGTCACCAGTAGAAGAAAGGCACCGGGCTTTGTGTTTTTTAGAGGGACAGCTTCCAGCCATTATTTCAACCTCGCGGGTTTTAAAGGATTTTTTCTATGGAATTTTAACCTCCATCTATCACTGGTTTTTATGGATTATTTAGTTGAAGATTTTTAAAGCACTGCACTATTTATTTGAACACTTGTTTTGTTGCTTTTTAATAAAAGCATTTTTTGCACCATCCCCTTGCTTTGTTGTACCTCACTGTCAAGCTCATCGGTGACATTACCGACAGTGTCGGGTTCAGAGCTCCCAGAAGCAGAATGGGAGCATGGAGCGAACCCGCATCGTCACAACATCACATAAAATGTCTTCATTTTTGGGTCTGGAGAGGATTTATTGATAACTGTTCTTTGTTAATTCTTTCTTTGCTCACAGAAAAAAATGGACAGAACCTGCAAGTATTACTGGCCATTCTTTTATGTTTAGTCTTGACAGAATTGCCTGAAGAAAATTTTTATTAAATTAGAATAGATAGAAGCAGAAACATAGAAAACAAAGATACAGACTCACAGAACAAATCAATCAATCAATCAATCAATCAATCAATATGCATTTGTGCAGAAATAGCAAATTAAAGTGTATAAGTATTTAGTCTGGAGTGTCAGGAGGAAGCAATGTATTGCCTGATAGCAAAGTGCAGAAAAGATCCTCAAAGGCACTTCTTGGCACACTGTTAAGGAATGAACCTGTGGCTAAAAGTGCTCCAAGGCAGTGGCTCCTTGAGGGAAAGGAGAGGATTTTTCATAATGGCATCAAGTTTTGCCACCATTCTCATCCACAACAGTTTCCAGTGTGTCCATAGTTAGCCCTGTGATGAAGCAGGCTATCCTGATAAGTTTGTTTAGGCACTGTGCATCTTTTGAGTTTAAGTTGCTTCCTCAAGACAGCGCCACATAGAACAACACGCTGGCCACTATGGAACTGTAAAACATCTCCAGCTGCTTGCTACATACATCAGAACACAAGTCTCCTTAGGAAGTATAATGTGCTTGTTTTCATTCTAAAACGTCACTAGGAAAGAATGAATGTGCCCACTGGGGTCTTTAAAAACATTTAAAATTTCCATTAAATAATCAAAGTTAGCTTCCCAAGTAGACAAGTAAACAATAAAACACATTTTGAACATAATGGTTTTAATAATGTTGTATGTTGAATGGCTGGCAACTTTTCAATTAATTTGTTTTCTCTTGGAATAGTGCAATCATCAAATTAAGAAATTTGGGGAAATCAGTAACATAAGTTTCATGAACATTCATGTGTAGGATATAAAACGAAATAAAATTGAGGTATTTTTATTTTTTCAACACCTACTTACTTTAATTTAAGGGTTGTAGATAACCAATAGCTACCCTGGAACCATTAAGCACATGTTAGGAACCAGCATTTACGGCAATTTGTTTCAACTTCAAGCTCTGTGCATTTTGGAATTCCATTTGGATGCTTAATTCCTGAATTTCTAAAACCGCTTATACCAGTTAAAGCTGTGTTATTTGAGATTCCATAAATCCTCTGTAATAAAATGAAAAAACGATCTTTTGAGAGCTCCCCAGTAGTGTAGCAGATTTGACTGTTATCATCTCAAGGAGTTCAGGGACAAAGCAGGCTGAAATAATAAAGCTTTACTTTAATTGATGTATTCATCAAACAACACTGCAAAATCATTATCTGTTTTTTCTGTTTGGATCCAAAGTGGCCTGTTTTTATACATCACATCATAAAAAGTTACCTGACTCTCGTACCTGGTAGATGTGATTATATAACTATGCATGTTTGGACTTTCAGATGTTCTTTATGAGAGAGTGAATTGTTTTATAACCTACTTAGAATCACATGATTAATAGTACTCCATTGTTAAACACGTTGCTCTTCCTACATTTCTTTCACTATATCTAATGGTCTGCCATACAATTTTCTGGAGAAAATAAGTTAAGACCTGGCTTTTCCGGACATGGAAAGATGGAAAGAGGAAAGAATGAGATCCCAGTACTACCTATTTACCTCTAAAGTCTTAAAAGGCAACCTTTTGACAACCTGCTACTTTTCAATAAACTTCTCATGAAGTATGCAGAACTCCCTCCTGAGGAGAGTAATGTCTAGTTCAGATCAACCTATTACCTGTAGAGAGTGCATTGCAACAACTTCAAGAAGTGCAATTTCATGAAATAACACTCTTTAAGCACAATTTCCATCACAAGCTGACAGTAGCAACTAAAAGCTGTCACTCTATCCTCTAACTGCAATCTAAATTGCTCTGCCAATGAGCCTTTCATTTATCCTTTAGTTTCTTGTAGTTTGTACAATCTTGGTAGCCATGTATAACATGGGTTCACCTTCTTCATCTTTGTTCACTCTTTGTATATAAAGAACCGCATGCCCCTGAAACTCTGGTTGTATGTCAGGCCCCAGTTCTTGTACGTATTTAAGCTGTCACTGATGTAGGTTCTGGACAAGTTCTTTAAAACTATCAAAAATGTAGCACTCATTCATGCAGTAGGTGTCACTGGCCTAGTAGCAAAGTCAAGGGTGCCTACATACTTGTAAGGGGCACACTCTTACCTTTTCTTCATGTCTATAAAGTAAGGTGTTATAGTCCCAAGGACTTTTGAGTGGTCATTTCCAGTAAATTGCTTGCTATGATTCCAGGTTGGTGTAATTTTACAAGGTGTGTAAAAATTTCCACCTGCACTCATACGGTATATAATTACGGCCACAATGGTAGAATGGTAAGTCCATTTGTTCTGATCACATTGTGCACTGAGGAACCTCTGTTCACCACATATGCTAGCCTTTA
This sequence comes from Erpetoichthys calabaricus, assembly GCF_900747795.2. NCBI lineage: Eukaryota > Metazoa > Chordata > Cladistia > Polypteriformes > Polypteridae > Erpetoichthys > Erpetoichthys calabaricus. The sequence goes on along the minus strand of NC_041401.2, from coordinate 94,800,341 downwards.
TGTCCCTCTTTCTTTGTGCGTCTTGTTCCCTTTGTTCATCACATATTCAAGTCCTTACATCCATCTTTCTTTATGGTTTTGTTCCCTTTGTTCATCAGATATTCTAGCCCATGCATCCCTCTGTTTTTTGTGCTTTTGGTTGCCTTTGTTCAACAGACATTCCAGCTCTCTTGTGGACGCCAGACAACGTTACACCTGGCCATGGACGAAGAATATTTTTTCACATTATATAATTTATATATTGTCACATACGCACGAATAGGGGGCAGCCAACAGGCCCAACACTGCGTGAAAGTAACAGCCGAGGGGATTTGATATGGAATGCTTATGCCTCTTTCTCTTACCCTCCAGGAAAAAAGAAGATGAGTAGATGGCATATCCTTTGGAATTCGGCCACAGCTACATGCATCCACAACAAGTAAACCTCTTCCGGGTTCCAAAGATCTGACACCACTAGATGACTTCACTTCCGCCTTCTCTCTGTATCTTCATCACTGGTCTATTTCTTCCACTGCAAATGTCATTTCCTGTCCGCCTGATATAAAAGTCCCCCTTGTTTCACTTATGAATGTCTCATGAAAAGTCTGTTTGTGTACTTGAGTTGCAGTGCAAAAAGACTATTCAATGACCTACAGTATACGGGATGGCGTCCCAAACCTTTATGAGAGTCTTTTGAGTTTTTCTGTCTTCACAATATGTAGATTTGAAGGTTTTGACTGTATCTGTGCCCATATGCGTATATTGCAAAAGCAAACTAAAATCCTTATGTATGTCCATAAATTGACATATTACTGTAAACCATAAGCACACTACAAATACAGCAGAATATTACAGAATAACTAAAATGAACATGGCATGTAGTTATAATAACAAAACAGAATGAACATAAATTTGTATGATGCAGGCAAAAAGTCTGCATCACTGGCTTTTGTTAGGAAAAACATAAATAAAAAAATAAAACCTGATTTAACATAACAAAGAAACAATGAAGCCTTAATTATTTGTATAGGCTCCATTGTTGTACTATTTTCTTTTATTTCTTTCAAATGATGGCTACAATTTTACTAATGAACTACAGCTTTCAATAAGAAAAAAAAGAGACAAAAACAATCAACAGCATTGTAACATAAAGTGAAATACTAATTTCCACATTAGAGACATGCAAGCAAGTGGACTAATCAAGTAATCAATGTAAATTTTATATAGTGCCTTTGATACCACAGATTAACACAAATTGCTTGAGAAAGCTGTCATGAAAAGGCAAAATCTATTTCTCAGCCATGTATTGTTCAAAAAACAAGCCATATAATTGGTGGGTCAATCAATGTTAATCTCATAGTGTACCTTTCATTATAAACTCCATTCCAATGTGCCTTCTGTAAACAAAAATTATACAAGTGATACAAGGTTGATTTCTTCTTAAAAACACACATAAACTTAATATTTCACTTTATATTAACATTTATGTTTTATTTTGCATCTTTTTCTTATAAAACATTCATTTTTGAAAGCCTTAGTTTTCTGGTGCAGTTTCATAAGTATTCAGTTTTGATAACTATCTGTTTATCCTTGGAAAATCATTTCTTTTTTTTACTTTTACCAGTGATTGATGATGATGCCTAAACTATACCTATATGTATTTATATATAGACAGGCTAGCATATAGTAAAGGCCGAAAAGAACAAAAAAAAGTAATACACCTGGCAAAATACAGATACAAACAGCGTATCGAGGAGTATTTTGATAACAACGACCCATAGAACATGTGGAGAGGCGTAAAGACCATAACGGATTATAAGTGCAGCGATAAGCAGGTCAGCTATGACCCAGTCTCCCTGACACCTTGAACAGTTTCTTTGCACGCATCTAGCAGCAGGGAGACTGTACATCTCCCTTGGCTGGAGGAGCAGCATCAGCCTCTAGTCCTGCAGCTACACCAAGTGAGGTTCACCCTGAGGAGGATCAACACCAACAGAGCTGCAGGACTGGATAAGGTGTCGGGTAAGACACTGAAAATATGTATTGATCAATTGGCATTGTCTTTCTGGACATTTTGAACCTTTCTCTACAACTTGCCATGGTCCCTGTCTGCCTGAAATCCTCCACTATTGTGCCAGTGCCTAAAAAATCAGCAGTCACCTGCCTTAATGATTACCACCCTGTGGCTCTGGCCCTAGTAATAATGAAGTTCTTTCAGAGAATCCTCCTAAAGTACATCCCTGTTGGATTTGACAACCATCAGTTTACCTACAGGAGGAACAGATCTACAGAGGATGCCATCTCAATGGTACTTCACACAGCCCTGACTCATCAGCAGTGCCCTAACACTTATGATAGGATGCTATTCGTCAATTTTGGTTCAGCGTTTCCTGGACAAGCTGGTACAAAAGCTTCATAATCTGGGTCTGTCCACATCATTGTGTCTCTGGATTAGGGACTTTCTCACTAACAGGCCTCAGGTGGTTAGAATTGGAGATCGTACATCAGCCACACTGGTTTTGAACACAGGCACGCCACAGGGTTGTGTGCTTAGCCCAGCACTCTTCACATTATTTACGCATGATTGTGCATCCATGCCACATATATGGGTGTGAAGTTTGCAGATGATACGACCGTGGCAGGTCTCATATCAGACAATGATGAGACTCACTATAGAGAAGAGATACAACACCTAGCACTATGGTGATCAGCCAACAACCTCATCTTGAACACCAGCAAAACCAAAGAGATCATTGTGGACTATAGGAGGTCCAGAAGAACAGAACACGCTCCTATATTCATACATGAGGAGGCTGTAATGTGTGTGGACAATATCAAGTTCTTGGGTATCCACATCACATTGGATCTGGCCTGGTCTTTGAACACATCTCACCTGGTAAAGAAGGCCCAACAAAGACTCTTCTTCCTCAGGAAGATGAAACGTGCTGGATTCTCCTCTCGGCTGCTCACAAATGTCTACAGATCCGCTATAGAAAGCATTCTCTGTCACAGTATGACAGTGTGGTACGGCAGCTGCACAACACAGGACAGGAATTACTTGGCACAGGAGGTGAGAAGAGCACAGGGGATTGTAGGAAGTCCTCTCCTACACCTGGACTCTGTATATGCTGGAAGGGTGCAAAAGAGGGCCAAATGTATAGCTGCAGATCTCACCCATTCGGGAAATGGACTGTTTGTACCACTGCCTTCGGGAAAGCGGTACAGAAACATAAAAACACGTACCAGCAGACTGAAAGACAGCTTTTTCCCCAAAGCTGTGAAGTCCATTTGCCCCTGCTGATACACACACATACATCTACCCCTAACCTGCCCCCCTGTAGACATGCACACACACTTACCCTCATAATCAAACACACACACTCGTATTTCTTCCCTGCAGACCCATGCACACAGATCACTGGTCTCTGCAGGCATACTACCTCAGGAAAAGTCTGGACTTGATGATATTTTATTGCTGCTGTCTTTTATACTTATTATGTTTATTTTATTATGTATAGTGTACTGTGTATTTAAGTATTCTGCCTTGAAGCCGAGTCCTACCAACAAAAAATTTCATTACGTGTATGCATAATGACAATAAAGAATTCTGCTTATCAATTCTATCTATCTATATTGTCTGAAAGAGGTGGTGTTAAGTAATCATCCTCTTGTCCAGAATAATGCAAAAGTCAAAATATGCCAAAACAGAAAATTTACTAAATAATTGATCATATGTGTAAGATGTTGTGAGAAGTGGCCGGCAGTTTATCCCGGCCAGCTCCCCCAGGCCGCTAGATGGAGTCCTCCCTGCAGCATGGAGATGCCCCAAATTCCCGCAGGGCATCATGGACAATGGAATTCAGATTCACAGCCCTGCTGGATACCGTGGGGGCCGCCAGGGGACGCTACAGGGAGGCACAGGGATTTCTATTCTCCCTATAACCCGGAAGTACTTCCAAGTCACAGGGACAGAAGAACTGAAGTACTTCTGGGCTGAAGAAAAAGAAGAGTTTTCATCTGACCCGGAAGTGAAGGACAGAAGCACTTCCAGGTCAAGGACTATTTAAAGGACTGTGGGAAACCCAGCAGACTGAGCTGGAGTTGGGAGGAAGTGTGACAGAGCTGCTGGGTGAAGAGGAGGATTTATTATTATATTGATTATTGTTTATTGTGGATTTATTAGTGTTTATTGGATATTGTGGAGGTGGAGGTGCTTTGTGCACATTTTTGGTATAATACATTAATTATTGAGACTTTTACCTGGTGTTTGGACATGTTGTCTGCGGGTTTGGAGGTGCAACAGCGCCCCCTACTGTCACAATGTAAAAAGGGAAAGCAAAAAGTTTTAATGAGACAAAAGTGAAACAACAAAACTAATAGCCTCTCATGTACTTAATGACAGATTTCAAACCCTAGTGTCTCAAGTATGGTGGCTCATCCACTTGCCTACCTTCATGTACTTCAAACAGTCCAACACTCATTCCTAACACACTCAGTCCTTCCCTCTCTCCCCCTTCCTATTTTAGCCCCTGTCCTGACTTACTCCACTCAGGGAAACTAAAATATATACAAATGGTGTGTTAATTCAACAAAGAGAATCACACAAGAAATATTACCATCAGGAGAATTGAAAGGTACCTTGAACTGGAGAAAAAAAGGAAAACAAAGCCGTCTCAGTTCCTGCATTACAGCTTTGGCCATTGCCAACTATTGCCTGCTGTACTGACACAATATCAACAAAAGGACGCACGTTTCAAGAGATTTGAGACAAAATCAAAATCAAACAAAGGGCTAAGGTCAAAATTGAAAGAATAAACTATTTGGTCACTGATGCCCAATTTACAAAATCAAAATCTAAGTAAAAAAAAACATCTACATATCCAAAGAGCGACCCTACAAAGACCTAAGGCAGAAGGTGGCATGGCTCTACCTAACTTTCAGTTTTATTACTGGGCAGCAAGCATACAAGCTATAAAAACCTGGACACAAACAGATGAACATACACAGGCCTGGTCCGCAATAGAAGTAAAATCCTGCAGTACTTCTTTATATTCCCTGCTTTGTGCCCCAATAAATGCAAGGTATCGGCAACATACTAATAACCCAATTGTGCTTCACTCACTCAGAATATGGAACCAATGTAGAAAGCATTTTAAGATGGAGAAGCTTTTATCTGTGGCACTTCTGCAAGAGAACCACCTCTTTCAACCCTCGTTTAACATATGCAGTTTTTAATTTCTGGAAAAAATTTGGGATTAAATTGCTCAGAAATCTTTATATAGACAATATCTTTGCATCCTACGAACAATTACATTCCAAATTTAACTTTCCAGCCACACATTTCTTTCACTATCTTCAAATTAGGAACTTTGTTAAACAGAACCTGCCCAATTTTCCTCATCTTGCATCCTCATCCATGCTGGAAAAAATATTGCTCAATTTCAAGGACTTAGACACCATCTCTGCAATATATAAAATTATTTTACAGTTCCTCCCTTTCAAAGATCCAAGAGGACAATGGAAAAAAGATCTCTTAATCAATATATCAGAAAGGGAGTGGAAAGTAGCAATGCAGAGACTTCACTCGAGCTCCATATGCGCAAAGCATACAATTATTCAACTCAGAATTATATATCGAGCACATCTGTCTCACCTAAAACCGTCCAAAATGTTTCCAGGGCAAGATCCAACCTGCGAACGCTGCAATCAAGTCCCAGCCACACTGGGTCACATGTTTTGGGCCTGTGCCAAATTAACATCATTTTGGACCAAAATTTTTAAGTGCCTTTCAGACAGCCTTGGTGTCACAATCCCTCCTAACCCATTAACAGCTGTGTTTGATGTTCTTCCAGATGCGTTTAAAGTGGAGAAGGACAAACAAACTGTGATTGCATTCACTACACTTTTGGCACGCAGACTTATTTTGCTAAACTGGAAGAATCCTAATTCTCCTCTGATAACTCAGTGGGAAACCAATATTTTATACTATTTGAAATTGGAAAAATTCAAATATTCAGTTAGAGGATCTGTACAGAATTTTTTTAAAACCTGGCAGGATATATTCAATAAAATTTTAGAATAAGCTCTTAAAGCACAGAGGAAGCAATTATCTCCGCATTTCTTTTTCTTTTCAATTCATCTCTACTAGCCTATTAAACTCATCAATTTAGGTATGTTTATAAGCCTTAAGTTTTACCCCATTGGCCATGCTCTCTCTCTCAGGGGTGGAGGTCGACTTGTTTTTCAATCCTATTTTTTGTAAAAATTGATAGATTTGTATGAATGATTATAATAAAATATATAAAATTAAAAAAAAAATTAAATGAAGTGGAAACAAGCAGAGCACTGAGTTTGTTATTGCCTAAATGGTTGAATTTCTGTTAAAAAGGCCGTGTAAGCTCTACACATCACTGCTTCTAGACAGGCTGCTCTTTCTCTGCCTTCCTCTAAGCCAATTAACAATAATGTCTAATAAAGTCTTTTCTGCATTTCAAAAATAAATAATGCAACTTTTGCTGTGGGTTGGTGCCCTGCCAGGTATTGGTTCCCTGCCTTATGCAACTTATTATGGAAACAGTAAATCAGGTTATATGAAACAGAATTTCTGTCTTGTCTGTTAGAGCGTTACACAAAAACCACCACACCTATTTCTACACAACTTTGCAGTTATTTCTAGTATAGTCCAAATGAAAATTTTTAAATTTTAGATTTTCTACATATAAATACCTAGGCAAAAATTAAAACTAATACACCCTCATGAAAAGTTTCCATTTTGATGGACATTTGCATTTTTTAACCTCAATATCAAACATGGTATTAACGTGATATTTTTACTCTTAAAGAAATAGAAATGAATGAAAACAGCAATTTCAGGAGTTTATGTTGACTACAATAATTATTGAGAATTTTTAAATATTTAACAATGTTGAAAAAGAGTTTGTTTTAGAATGTTTTTTACTCAACAGCTAATTAACAGTTGATCCTATCATTATTTGAATGCTTATTTTATGATGTACCAAAAAAGGACACCTTCAGTTTTTATTTTGGACAGATAATAAACAAGCAAATGACTTGTTTGTGGTGAGATTCCTCCCTGCTTGAGCTGGAGTAACAAAAGTCTTTTGAGACAGCGGAAGTGAGAGGGGGTGGATGTTTGGAGGAAATCTTCTAGGAAGACTGATCAGGAAAGGGGTGGTGGTGTGTGCCGCTCGACCCACCTATGTCTGTCAGCAATTGGGTTGTACATTATGACTGTGGTGCACTCTACACACTTTATAACATTTTAATATTATTACAGAATGATTGAGATTATTATTGCTCTTCTATGAATTGTTCTTTACTGCAAAATTACTTCTATCTCTCTCTAAATCTTACACTTATTTTCACAGTTAAATTTTCCAAGGGATTAACAGGCTCAGAAGCACAAGATGGCAGGTAATACTAAATGTCTTTCTGCTGCAATGAGACAGTGACAAGTTTCAGATCAACCTTTTATTTATTTTATGCATGTAATGTAAATTTTATCACTCTTCTGGGCAAAGTCAGGGTGAATAGCTAGTATTCAAATAAACTAATTGATTACAAATTTTCTCTAAAATATTCAGTAAAACTATGTATTTTGAAGAAAAAGTGTATTTATTGAAAGAGGGAATTACAGATAGCAGGGTGTTTAAATGTGTTAAAATAAGAATATGTTTACATGTTTTGTCATATTAAGCTTTAATAATACTTTTAATAAAGGTGACCTCCTTTCTGAATGGGGTGTACACTGTTGTGTATTAATCAATTTAGCAGCAGGTGTGAAGTCCACTGCAGGGAGCACAAACACCCCTACTCACACTAAACAACTAACACTTACTTAAAATATAAGTAAAAAAAACAATTTACTTTAATATTTATTCTTCAAGGATAATAAGTCATATCACTTATTTACTTACTGAATCTGCTTATTGCAAAGCTGGGCTGTGGTGAGGAGGGGGAGTGAAGTCTATCTAGGCATCATAAGGTGAAAGACAGGAAGTAACTCTAGACAGGGCAATCAGGGCCAGTTCGAGGCATAGGCCAAGTATGCGCCGACCTAGGGGCACCATGCCCTGGGAGGGCACTAAAACCTCTCCTTGAGCTACCATCTCCCCAGTTACCAGAAATGCAAGCCAATCTCTCCCCCAACCACTCATCAATTTCATATGCGATCACAAGGGTACTGATCTTTAAAGGGGATTCCCCCTCCTCCATCATCAATTTCAGTTATGGATGTGACTGTGTAGATCTAAAAGAGGACTCCTTTATGGATGTCTTTCTTGGGTTGTTGCCACCAGCACTGCCTAGCGGCAATAGTGGCTCACTAACCTGTCATTCATATCACAGGAATGTGGGAGAAACTAGAATACCTGAAGAAAGCCAATGCAGATATGAACAAAATGTAAATAGTTGATACAAAAATCTCCTACAGTTTGGGATTTGAACCAAGGCACCTGCACTGCCATGATTTGCCATGACATACATTAATATGTTAAATTCCAGCCTTCAACAGGATGTTATTCTGTTCAAGGGCAATTTTATGGCCTAACAATTTGGTGTGATTTATATTATTTGTGGCACAACTGCATATTCACCATTAACCGTGTTCAACCCAGTAGAATGACATCTCACTCAGTGGCTACATAAACTTAATTAACTACTGTAACCACCATTAATGAGCTTTCATTTTTTAAAATTACTGCATTCTGCTTATCTTGACTGCATTGGAAACAAGATATGAGCACACTATAGATGGAGCTCCAGACATCTTTGTTCAGACTGACACATGCACTCATATTCATTCACAAACGGTCAATTGAGAGGGGCAAATCAACATAACCTAAATGGAGAAACCCTTGAGAGTACCTGGAGAAAAAACATAAGCACAGAAAGTGAATCTGAACTTATTTTAGTAACTGCTTCTAATGATGTTAGCAATTATGGTAAAGAGTTTCAACTACCAGAACTTTATAACATGTCACAAAGTGGCATTGGTTCACAAAAATAATGCAAAGATGAAGTGATGTGGGCAGCACGGTGGCGCAGTGGGTAGCGCTGCTGCCTCGCAGTTGGGAGACCTGGGGACCTGGGTTCGCTTCCTGGGTCCTCCCTGCGTGGAGTTTGCATGTTCTCCCCGTGTCTGCGTGGGTTTCCTCCGGGCGCTCCGGTTTCCTCCCACAGTCCAAAGACATGCAGGTTAGGTGGATTGGCGATTCTATATTGGCCCTAGTGTGTGCTTGGTGTTTGTGTGTGTCCTGCGGTGGGTTGGCACCCTGCCCAGGATTGGTTCCTGCCTTGTGCCCTGTGTTGGCTGGGATTGGCTCCAGCAGACCCCCGTGACCCTGTGTTCGGATTCAGCGGGTTGGAAAATGGATGGATGGATGGATGAAGTGATGTGACAAAGTAAACCAAGAGTGTAAATTTCTAACTTAAAAGTTGCTACAAAGTTTACTTCATTGGACATAGTCCAAGGCTCTCTCTACTATCTGGTAACGGTATGTGCTGCTTCCTGCACTACATGGATTTATATTTGATTTACAAAACACTTCTTAAGATGCATTCCATTGAAAGAGAGGGTTTATCAACATTTACAAACTTATTTTTTTCATTCTGACTAAACAAGATATTATCAATTTCCATTCTGAGAAAATATAATATACATAACCTGTTGCTTGGCTATAATTTTCTGTAATTTAATGAGAGTGATAAGTGCAATAGTTTTGTATATAATTGTATGAAATCTGCATAATGTATTCTAGATAGACTCTAACAATCTTTTCACCCTTTTATGTTTAGAAAAGCATTCATGCAATAAATAGAAGGTTCAATAGCAGAGTATTCATTTAACATGAGGGCAGGTGATCTGTGTGCCCCTTTGAAGCCCTTTGTATCTCTCTTTGCTTTTGTCCAGTTGTTTTTTTTAGAATGATTATTCTGTTATTCTTTTAAGACCACTGTTGAATGGCCACATGTGTTTCATTTGGATTGTTCATTTTCTTGATTTCATAATTAATTACCTAGATGCATTTGTCTGTCTCTATTCTCTTTTGTGTCATTTTTTAAATAGATGTCACAATATTTTCACATTATCTGATTCAATGTTTTCAGAATGCAGAATAATTTAGTAACCCAGTTCTTTCACCCTGCTTAATTTCCAGCATTTATGATTCTTCCTCAAAATTAAATTATATTCATGTGTTTAAACCTCTGTGTTAATAATTCTTTTAATATGTGTGGAATAATGTACACTGTTAACAGATACGTTGCAACTTTGTTAGCTTTACAAAATAACAGAAAAGACCTACTTATGTTCGAAAGTTACAGAAGTCTTTTATATTGCTGCACCACATTTTTGAATACTGTCTCACACTCTCAAACAGCTGGATGTGAAACAGAAACATTTGATCATAGTAAGGCGCATTTACTTCAGTAAGGCAGACCTCTAAAATTACACACAATAAATAGTTTACTCCGTTGGGCCCTTGAGCAATGTCCTTAGCCGGCAATTACTTCATCCTGGGTATGACGTTAATCTGCATCCAGCCTTGCAAGCAGGTCCTCTAATTTACAGGGAAAACATGGAGGTTGGTGGCAGGATTGGCCACTATAAAAAACCTCACACTGTTCCCTGTGGCATAGCTAGAGTTCGTGCCACTCGAGGTGGTGTTTCAATTTGCTGCCCTCCAACATATCTGAATATGTTAACCTATTTAAATAGAAAATTAAAATGACGTATAGAAAAAAATTAAGATAAATTTTGCATAGATTTATTCATATATAGAGAAACATCAATAATTTTTCACATATACAGTAATTATTTATAAGCATCAAATAGACAAGAATATAATATAGACCAGAGATGGGCAAAGTACGGCCCGTGGGCCATATATGGCCCGGCTGACTTTTTTATCCGGCCCGCAGAGCTGCTCGTTTGTTTTTGTTTTTTTTATATAAAGAAATGGCTCCTAAGTTGCCCCTTTAATCAGTACCTGCTCAATTGGTGTTTGGTGACGTCACGTGGGGCGGGAAACTTAAACCAGGAAGCGAGGTCGGAGAAGATGAATGAGCACCGGAGACAACCGCGGGCTCACCCGGACGGGTGAGTATCCAAAAGTGGGTTTCTGCATAGGTGTGATTACCTCCCTGTGTCCATTTTGAAGCGGACACAGGGAAGTTCACTCCTCTTTAAGTCACCATGTATTTGGGACAGTTGCTCATTTGAGTTATAAGCACGTTAATATTTTCCCACTGTCATAAAGTGTCACTGCAGGTGTTATCTGCCCTCAGTGACCAGGAATATTTAACTTCTTTGCAGAATCCCAAAATGAGCGGGTCAAAGAAAAGAAAAGTGGACAGTGAATGCAGAGTGTTTAAGGAGTGGACAGCAAAATATTTTTTCACCGAAGTCCGACCAATGGCTGTATGTCTGATATGCCAGGAAACTGTTGCGGTTTTCAAAGAATATAATATCAGCCGTTTTGAAATAACGGAGGAGTTTTTGGCCATGGAGCCACTTAAAGGAAAAACACGAGGAGAGAACTTGTATGATCGGGTGTCTGCTGTCATCGAGTGTATGAAGCTACCTTGGAGTAAACTTGCCAATGTCACTACGGATGGATCTCCAAATTTAACTGGAAAAAATGTGGGACTACTGAAAAAATTCAGGATAAAGTGAAAGAGGAAAACCCTGACCAAGATGTTATTTTCCTTCACTGCATCATACACCAAGAATCTTTGTGTAAATCTTTATTACAGCTTAATCATGTTGTGAATCCAGTTGTAAAACTTGTTAACTACATATGAGCAAAGGGACTTCAGCACTGTCAGTTCATTACATTTCTGGAGGAAACCGATGCAGACTACCAAGACTTGCTTTACCACTCTCGTGTCCGCTGGTTGAGTTTGGGCAAAGAGTTTAAACAAGTGTTGGATCTCAAAGAAGAAATTGGTACATTTGTGGAGTTAAAGGGGAAGTCTGACGATTTTCCAGAGCTAAGTGACAAGAATTGGCTATGTGACTTTGCGTTTGCTGTAGACATTTTTTTCTCACATGAATGAGCTAAATGTCAAGCTACAGGTAAAAGATCAGTATGTGCACGACATGTATACTAATGTGAATGCTTTCAAATCCAAGCTGACTTTCTTTTCCAGGTAAATTTCAAAGAAAAACTTATGCCATTTTCCCACACTAGCCACACAGAAAGAGGCCATCCAAAATGTGAATAAATATAGCAAATCACTCAATGACCTGCATGAAGAATTCTGCCGTCGGTTTTCAGATTTTGAAAACATTGAAAAGTCACTTCAGCTGGTGGCCTGTCCCCTGTCACATGATCCAGAATCAGCACCACAAGAAGTGCAATTGGAACTAATCAATCTTCAATCTGATGACCTCTTAAAGGAGAACTTCCACTCTCTTGCACTAAAAGAGTTCTATGCCTCACTTAAAGAAGCCACTTTTCCAAACCTCCGGGGGATGGCACAGAAGATGCTGGCCTTGTTTGGCTCGACCTACGTGTGTGAGCAGACGTTCAGCGTCATGAACATCAACAAATCCCATCACAGATCCCAGTTAACTGACCAACACCTCAGATCTATCCTGAGAATTGCAACAACAAAGCTAACTCCAGACTTTGATGCCTTAGCAAAAAAGGGAGACCAACAACATTGTTCCCACTAAAATTGAAGGTTAGTTATACATACTATGTTATGAAAGAAATACATTGCGCAAAAAGTTTTGTACAATAACTCTTTTTATGCTTTTCTACCTTGAATTAAACTAAACCTTTAATGTTACGAAATTTAAATTTAATTTATATTAGTTCACATAAACGCCCCATCCATCTACTCTTGGTCTGGCCCCCCGGTCCAATATATGAACCCATTGTGGCCCACGAGTCAAAAAGTTTGCCCACCCCGGTATAGACACACTGATAAGCCGTGTTCTAATTATTAGTTTAATATAATTATGAGGTGGCACAGTGGTGCAGTGGGTAGCGCTGCTGCCTCGCAGTTAGGAGACTCGGGTTCGCTTCCTGCGTGGAGTTTGCATGTTCTCTCCGTGTCTGCATGGGTTTCCTCCGGGTACTCCGGTTTCCTCCCACAGTCCAAAGACATGCAGGTTAGGTGCATTGGCGATTCTAAATTGTCCCCAGTGTGTGCTGTGTGTGTGTGTGTTCACACGCCCTGCGGTGGGCTGGCGCCCTGCCTGGGGTTTGTTTGCTGCCTTGCGCCCTGTGTTGGCTGGGATTGGCTCCAGCCGACCCCCGTGACCCTGTAGTTAGGATATAGCGGGTTGGATAATGGATGGATGGATATAATTACGCTGCGAAAACCAGAACCAGTATAGTGTAAAAGTGATAGGTGGGGATGTTTTCTGCGCAGAGCAAGAACGCATTCGGATTGATAACGAAACAAAATTATAAATTGTAAATTAGTTGTTTATCTTCCTAGAAATTATTATCAGTGTAATGTTTATGTTTATTTTTGTTATTGCCTCATAAATTTCAACTACTGTTTCTGATGCAGCCACAGAAAGACAGTCTGAAAATTATTTTTGAAGCATTTGTGGATAAAAATCTGAGAATTTTACTTTTTTCATTCATGAGTGATATTTTTCCAAACCCTTCTGCTTACACACAAATTGTACTGAGCCTTTTGGCCAATAATGTCGCCCCCAAAAATGTGCCACCCGGGGCGGACAGCCCCCTTCGCCCGCCCCTAGTTACGTCACTGACTGTTCCAGTGTGGTGCTGAGGTGTCACCCGCTGCACTCGGGTCCCATTCCAGGTGGTTCAGTGTGTGGTAGGTGCGACAATATGCTATCAGCACATGCTTCCAACTATGTGAGAACTGAGGTCTGTTTTGCTGCTTTTCTCCAACATAAATTATGAAGTGAGTACAGACTTCATAAAACACTGAAATAAGATCATGAAATCAAGATAACTAAGTCTCACTCTCATAAACTAAATAATGAATGTTTATTTTACAGTATATGGATATATATAAAAAAACACCTTATTGCTATATAAAGTTGAAATAAACTAAATATAGCTATACCTCTGTGAATTCAAGAATTTAACAGCTACTCTACAGGGCTATTTTGTCTGAAGTGAATTTTAAGTTTCAAAGTTAAAGATGAAAACTCTGTTAATATTTGGACTTGCAAAGATCTAATGCCATCTTCACCAGTTCTTTGTAATGGTTGAATAGCAACAGTGTCAGACATGTGATTATTAGTCTGCTCTTACTGGGACTAAATTCAAAAGGATGCATAAGAGAGGAGGAACCTGCTGTGTTTATCTGTTCTCTCCTCAGTGTAGAAAGAAACAGAGAAAGTGAGGAATAATGAAAAGGATCATTCTCACCATACACTCAAGAGTGTCTGCTTACAGTACTCATACTTTGTATAATTAATAGAAAATCCATAACATAAAATGGTCACTGGCTGCTTCTATAAGCTTCTATCTGATTTCTCAACAGATGGGTGCAATAATAAACTGTATGCCCAGCACTCATTAATTAAAATAGTCCAACAGATTGGTTGAAACTAGTGTCATAATTTGAAAATCATTTAGAAACTGTCATTCATCAGAACATAAGATTTCATTTAGATTACATATACTTGTTGATTTCAAGCTCAAACCTTGATAGCATGATTTCTGTTTCAAGACTTGAATTTGGTCATAAGGAAAGAGATTACAGTTCCTTACCTGCTAATGTATTCATTTGACTTATGTTTACACTGTGAAATGATGCAGCTTTAAAAACAATCCAATCCAACCATATTCCCATGAGGACCTGTCTGCAGGCCCTAACTGATGTTAATCATGTTTAATGATACATTTCCAGATGGCAGTAAATGTGGCCTTGGGATCATCTTGTCAAGCTGTAACATTCCTAGTAGACATCAAGTGAATCTGTGACAGCATCTGTGGATATTCTCAGAGTTTTTGTTACAACCCATTGAGTTAAATTATGCACCATTTGGAACTGACTGGAATCAATAAAGTAACAATGAAGTGGAGTTGGTGAGTGTTTACTGATACAAAAGCTCTGACAAGAATCAAGCATTATTCAGTGCAATTTTGAGTAGATAAATACACATCTGCTAATAAGACAATCAAGTTTTGCTGCCTATGAAATCTGAACAAGAACAATCCTATAATTATGGTAGTGTCACATTTTGCAGTCGAAACAACAATTTGCTTTCTTAGGAGCTCAAATTATGTATTCATCGGTAAGAATCTCAGAGGCAGACACTAAAATGTTCAGTTATAAAATTTAGAGCTGATGACGGATTGTTGGTCAAAAGAGGAGCATTAAGGATTAAGAATAACTAAATAAAGGCCATATGGCCAAGAAAGATAATTTTCCAATAATGTTATCTTTGAAACAACAACAACACTCTTTTACACCAATATCATTTTAAATCATCTGTTTACTTTGAAAAGAGTACATATTCCAACAAGGTTTAAGCAGAATGATATTGCTATTAATAGTGCTCCAAAAAAGTAATGTGTTTTAATATTTTGTAATTCGTAAGAAATGTTATTGGTGAATCTATTGTTTACGTTAGAAGTCACCGGGCATTCAGTTGGAGAAAAGCTTATCTAAAAGCAAACAAGTAGAAAAAATATATTAAAGTGCACTTTTTTTATTTAAGCATCAAAAAAGTGTCCAAAAGACTATACCATAGCTGGTACATTTAAGTAATGTTAACGGAGTAGAAAAATCTTTACCTGGCAAGCAAAAGCATCTCAGATTTACTTCAGTCACAAACAACAATATCAGACAATTTTGTATATAATCTTTGTCATCTAGTGGGGAAATGACACACCCCAGAGATGAACCCAGCCGGGTCGCCCTATTTAATTCTACAAAAGTGGAATAAAAAACAGCATTAGCTTATCAATAAGATTTAAACTAAAGTAAGTAGCCTCAATAGGTAAAGGACAGCTGTTCTTCAGCATGTTTGTCTTCATCAAGATGGAGCTCCGTCCTGCAGCCAGCTCAGTCCAACAGCAGAAACCCTCTTCTGGAAAGCCCGGGTCTTATGGCACTCTGAGGGGCGGAGTCGGTTGATGTCACAGGGTTCTTGTGGAGTGAAAGGGAGATGACACAGTTAGCAACAGCGCCCCCTTTCTTCCTGGGGTGGTATGACATTCTTCTGATGAGCCTGGAAGGCACTCCTCTGATGTGCACGCTCAATGACGCCTTTAAACTTGTGTATTATATGACACACTAACAAACCCACTTGTTCATATTTGTTTTGCAATATATTGAATGTATATGTTTTGGTAAAATTTAGTGGCCATGAAGGAAGTGGAAATATCTAATATATCAAGTTGACGTCTAGCCCTGCAGTTATCCGTGAAAGCAAAAAGCAGTATACAGTGTGCATTTTGGTACAAACTCCTTCCTCTAATAAAACTTTATCCTCTGATGGCCTTCAAATTAACAACTTTGGTACTGTATGTGAGGATGTCCTAATTTTTCTTTGTTTGGTGAAGTTTTTTTTTGTTCTCTGCAACTTAGCAAAGAAAAGCATGAGTAACTTCAGTTAATCAGTAATAGAATTCTATTCCAACCTACTGAGCTATAGAGATAAACAGTAAAAGCTTAAACCTGGTGGTGATCTTAGCCATTGATCCCTGAATGAGATCAGAAAAAGAGGTCCATATCTGAATCCCAGTTAATTTTCAGGTACCACTCAGAAGTGCCTCTTTGAGAATTATGGGAACAGGTTTGTGCTTATTGCAGTTGGTAAGATATATTGCTTTATAAGAAGTTTAGTTATGTTAAAAATAGTACTAGGGTGTTGTACCGTGTTAGCCATTATGAATGTAGAGAAAAGCCAAGCAAAATGACACCTTTTATTGGCTAACTAAAAAGATTACAATATGCAAGCTTTCGAGGCAACTCAGGCCCCTTCTTCAGGTAAGATGTAATCAATCAGATTACAAAGATCAAAGATGTAATCAGTCAGATTACATCTGCCTGAAGAAAGGGGCCTGAGTAGCCTTGAAAGATTGCATATTGTAATCTTTTTAGTTAGCCAATAAAAGGTGTCATTTTGCTTGGCTTTTCTCTACATTCATAATGGCTAACACGGTACAACACCCTAGTACTATTACTTGGCTTTTCTCTATGTTAAAAAGTGTAATTTTGCATTATTCACTCTATAAAAATGTAGAAAGTATTAAACATACACAGTAGACCTGATAGGATAACCAGCAAAGTAAAAGGAAGCGAAGGATTATGCTGGAAGAGACAGAGTACTTGCTTCTCTTCCCTAGCACATTGAAAAGAAAAATTCAAGCGTCCTAAATGCCATCATAGTAAATACTGTATTCTCGTTCTTTTTTTCTTCTAAGCCATTCTTGCAATTTACTGGCAGCCTTTACAACAATTTGCAAAATCCTCCTGATAACATTCTAAATGGACATCCCTTTGCTTTCATGCGGTGATAGAATTTATTATGCTATCACCCTAAGGGACCATCCTGCTTTATGAAGCATTTTTTTAGCTGGCTATCTGTTTTTGGTACCAAAAGCCATCTTCAGATGACTGAAATATAATTAATTCCCTGCTGAAGCCTCTAAGTTATATCTGTCTACATTAAAGAACAGTTTTCTTGATAATAAATTAAATGTTGCCTTTTGATCTTTATAAAGCAGAGGAAATTGCATGGTTTAATGGGATTATAAAGCAAAGCTCCATTTCATCTAAAGAATAAATTAATGTGGCCATATTATAAAAAAATAAACAAGTTTTGAGTGACTGTAATCGCAGAAAACCTATTGCACCTGAGAACAGAATCACTAGTTTGATAGATAGATGAGAAAGTTGAGAGACCATAGGCATCAATCATACTTATTTCTTAAAGGAGTCTTGCTCCTGTAAGATAAACAATCTCCTATAATAAACACTAAAGTCTGAACCACACTTACACTGTATAAAAATAAACATCTTTCACGCTCTCTTCTGAAATACCAATATGATGGATATATGGCAATATATACCTGTAACCCAGTTTGAACTTTTAAAAAAATATCTTCAGTTTAGTGTTTAAGTAAACCCACATTTGAACTACACAAAATGCCACAAAATATTGGCCTGTATTTGAAGAAAATGCCATACACTTCCAATCCAAGAGGGAAAAGCATGTAAGAAGCCACAGCAACAGCATGCAACATTAAAGTTTGAGATGGAAGTTGTGTATGAATTTGATTAGAGATTAGACTAGAAATCCTTATTGTCACATATACTGCAAGTAAAATTCAGTGATGAATAAATAAATACAGTAAATAAATAAGAGTAGCAGAAGATAAAAAATGAATAAAAATAAACATAGTAAATAAGATAAAAAAACATAGCAAATAAGATAAAAATAAAAAAAATAACATAGAATACAATTACACATAAACCAGCAGGTGGGTACAGTACACAGTGCAGGACAGATAGGATTAGATAGGAGGTCAATGACCTTATTGCCTGTAGGAGGAAGATGTTTCTGAAGCGTGTGGAGCGAGAGGTGAAGCTCCGGGAGCACTTCCCTGAAGGTAGAAATGAAGACAGGATGTGAGTTTGATGGATGTCATCGGAGAAAATGAATTAAGCTTTCCTCGAACATTTGGTTCGGTAGATTGCATGAAGTTGTAGAAGGTCAGCTCCAAGCTGTATGGACAGTCCTTTGGAGGAGTTTACAGTCTTGGTAAGTCAAGTTACCAAACCACACTGTGATGCTTCCAGTCAGGGTACATTCAATAGAGTGGCAGTAAAAGTTAACTGATTGTAAGAGCCATCCTTAGAAAATTAATGTTTAATGTTAAATTCATATAAATGTTTGCTTAATTTCTATAGAATACCAGTTTCTTATACAGTAAAATCTTGGATTGTGATTAACTTAGTCTGCAAGTGTTTTGCAAGACGAGCAAACATTTTTAATAAATTTTAACTTGATAAACAAGCAATGTCTTGCAATACGAGTAGTACCTATTGTGAACACAGTGAACGTGGCCCCAAGGGGACATTGCCTCTCCTCCGAAACCCCCTCTTAAACAGTGATACAATCGGAAACAAACACAGTTTTTCATCTCCTCTTTGTGGAATCAGCTGCTAGTCTGCTGCTTGCTGCCGTGCCGCATCGCATGATCTGCATCTCGCGCAGGGCATCAAATATTTAAAAGACTGTACCGTGGCTGTCCTAGCGTCTCACTGCTTTGTCTCTCTTCCCTCAGACATCCTCTGCTCCGGTCAGGGCTCCTGAGCCACCGTGCCTGTTTAAGGAGGACGATTTTATGTTCTTTTGATCAAGAGGTGGTGCTGTGGCGAACGGTTTTGACAGTGCACCCGGATCGCTCTTAAAAGAGACTTGTGTTTGTTCCGTCTGTATTCAATATTATGTTAGATATGCTTGCAAATAGAATAACAGATGGCATACAGTTTCCTGACCATGTTTAACTTGCTTAATGTGCCTCAAGTATGACTGTATGACCAAAAGTATAGAAATAAAACAAGATACATAAGCCTTAAACAGAACCTTTCTTAAGCAAACATTTTTTTCTCTTTTTATGTGAACTGTTTTGCTTTGAAATTTTACTAAAACTTTTAAAATGAAGATATTTGGCCTGTGAAATTATTTGAACATGTGTCACACTATTGCCTCAATCATCCTATGAAGTAAAGTAACAGCTCTAGAACTTTGATAATTTTGGATAAACGCATGTACACTAGTGTTTTGGTTCCAACCCCAAACTCTTTAGACTCCTCGGGAATAAAAAGCCTTTGCTGAACCTTTATGAGTAAGCAGGTGTTGTTCACAAACCTCAAAAGGCAGTCAGTGATGAGAACACCCAGGAACCTAAAGCTGTGAACTGTCTGGACAGGAGAGCCATTGATGTGGAGTGGAGTGAGACTGCCTTTGTTCCTTTTAAGGTCAACAATGACCTCCTTTGTTTTAAATACATTTAGGGATAAGTTGTCACTATGGTGCCGTACGGTCAGATTTTTTACCTCCATTCTGTAGGCAGCCTTATTATTGTCACTGATGAGACCAATCACAGTACTGTTTTCCACAAACTTGATGATGCTGTTGAGCTAATGCTTTGCTACACAATCATAGATGAATGGGCTGTATTGCAGTGGGCTGAGGCAGTAGCCTTCCAGGATGCCAGTGTTGGTGAAGGAGTTATTTTTGCCAATCCTCACTGACTGGGGTTTCTTTGTCAGGAAGTGAAACAACCAACCACAGATGGATCTACTCAGAGCAAGATCTCTGAGCTTTAGTATGACCAAGTGTTTAGTATATCGTAAAATTAAGGGAACACTTAATCATCACAGTCTAACACCAAGTCAATTAGGAAGCAGAAGCGATTATGATTAAACTTCACCTGCTTTGGTGCAAATGAAAGTGACAACAGGTGCGCTGGAGAGGCAACAGCAGGACAACCCCCAAAAAGGGAATGGTGGCCACAGACAATTGCTCTCACCTTATCCTTCCTGTTTAATTCTTCTCCAGTTTTGTGTTTTGCTAGTGTTCTTGTCACTACTGGTAACATGAAGCAGTACCTGCAGCTGCTTCAGGTTGCACAGGTAGTCCAGCTTCTCTAGGATTGGCATATCCATAAGTGCCGTGACAAGAAGGTTTGCTGTGTCTCCTAGCACAGTCAACAGCATTGAGGAGATATCATGAGACAGGGCCACAGAAGGAAATCACCCAGAAGCAGGACAGGTATCTGCTCTTTTGTGCAAGGAGGAACAGGAGCAGCACTGTCAGAGCCCTACATAAAGACCTCCAGCTGGCTTTTGGTATGCATGGTTCTGACCAAACTGAGAGATTCTTAAATTCTCTGACAAGTAGGGCATATGTCAGGAGCATGTTTCTAAGTCAAGAGTTAAGACTGTACTAAACAATTTTAAACATATTGTTTAGACGAAGAATTTATTTTATCAAGTGCTGACTTTCATTCATTCTCTCAGAATCTAATTGTAAAATCCATTTTCCAGCAGTGTTTCAGATCATCAAGAGATGTGTATTAACACAACACTGGCATAGCTCTGAAAATAGTTCCTTTGTTAGTAATATAGGACATGGAGGATTTTGAGAAATGTAACCAAAGTTGTTTACAAAGAAGTCTCTCCTTTGTATATAAAGGAATACATGTTTTGGTGATAAATTTAGTTTGATGTGTGACCCTGAGCAGCTCACTTAAAGATGGCCTTCAATTCAAATTTAGATTTATGTAGCACCTTGGCAGAAAGATGCTATATACAATAAAGCTGATCTGTGATAATGCCAATGGACCACATTTCACCTTGCTTTCAAAGTATAAATGATATTAATTTCCTTACATCTGCTAGTGACAAGGCTCAGTATTTCTTTAAGTTTAGCATATACTGGACCATCACAGCAAATTTCAATATGCCAGTCTAAATCACCAGTACTTCATATATTTATGAGGAAGTCAATCCAGCACATTTCCTCATGTTTGTACAAGCTTATTATATGATAATTTCCACATAATGTCAAGGCAAACACTTGACAGGTATCTATGTATTGGTATTTCAAAAGCAATACATCTGATTATTGCAGGAACTAATTCAGTACATTTCCTAATTAATAAATAACAATTAGTATTACTTGGTAGACACCTTTATCCAAGGCAATGTACAATATCTGTGATGCACTTGATTACATTTCTTTTTTTTTGTTCTTCCAATTGGAGCACAGGCAGTTGAAGTGACTTGCCTAGGGCTGCACTCTGTCAGTATTGGGGCTTGAACCCACAACCACAGGGATTGAAGTCCAAATCCTTAACCAGTAGGTCACAATGGCTGTTGTAAGTGACTGACATTTCTAAGCAAGAAGAATAGTAAAAACTAGCCAACCAGCTATTTCAGAAACAAAACAAAAAACTTCAATACAAATTCAGCAAAATATTTGGAATTTTGGGGAATTTGTATTCAGCTAGTGTGGTCCCAAGCTCTGGAACTCTTTACCTGATGATCTGAGATCTATTAATGATTTTAGTACTTAAAAAAATACAAAAATTATATTAACATTCATACTTACTTTTGAGTTCAAATAATGTTGTCTTATCTTTGTTTGAAATATGTGATTGTAAATAAATGATTGTTGATCTCTTTGTTGTGCAGCACTTTGTTAATTTTGTTTGTAAAAAATGCCACATAATAAAGCCTATTATTAGAAAATGAAGTAATTACATAACTAGAACATATCTAAGCTGTGTAATAAAAAGAACACAGAGAATTGAACAATGAAGTTTATCTTGGTGAGTTCTGAAATATATTATGAAATGGAAATAAGATAAATCATATTTGAAAGTTAATAAATTTGCATCACAAACTCCTGCAAGAGTGTACTTACAGTTTGATAGATATAAAGCCTATACTGTAAATGAGGATTGGGCTGGAGGCAAATATTATAAATGTAGCCTGGACTGAAATGTTTTTTATTCTTCTTCTTGCTTACAAATATGAGTCCTTTACAATACTTTACCAGAACCATCAATACACACACAATAAGAAGAAATGCATGTCCAGAGCTCTGTAATTCTTTTCTCATTTTCAATAAGCAGCATCTTTCACAATTCTAGCAAAATAAAATATTATTTGTATACCAATATATTTATCATAGAAGGCAACACTCCTAATATCCATTGCTCCGACATAATTCTTTCTCTGCTTATGATTTTGGAGTTTCTGTTACTCTGATTGCCTGATGTCTTTCTTGTCTTTCTGACCATTAATCTTGCTTGATAACTATAATCTTCCAATATACTTCAGAAGAAATTCTTACTTATGCGTGCCATGACCTGAGACTCTTCATTTCTACATTATTCTGCAGTTAATTCCAGACTATCACAACCTATTGTTTAAATATTGCACTCACATACCCATACAGAACAAAATTAGACCGACCAGTCAATCTAGCTGTGTATTTTTTGAAATGTTGGAGGAAAACTTGTAGTTCTTGAAGAAAGTCTGTATGAACATAAGTGAAAGGTGCTAACTCCACACAGGCAGTACCTAGGCTTGGATTTGAACCCATGTTAATGGAGCTGTGATGTAGTTATTCTAACCACTAGAGAATCACACTGCCTTACAATGTGAGAAATCCCTGGCTAAAGGAATGTGTCAATGTGTAAGTTGGTCATTAAACTTTCACAAACCTGGATGAGTTAAAGAATATATGGCAATAGGTTTGTGTCAGCATGAAAACACGCATCGATAACATGCGTAATACATTCATTGATGTACATTTATTCATTTAAATATATATAACATTTATGAACAACCATAATTATGGAAGATTATTCGTGCCAAAATTGAATGCAGTCCAGCTAATTAATTATACATTCAAATGCAATACATATGCAAGTAGGCTATTTAATTTTTATTGTGTCATAAATAAAAACATCCAGCAAATGATCGATTGCTTTTCATTATGTCACACAATTTTTGTGTCAGTTTAAAATTGAATACAAAAGCACATTGCATTTTAATTCATGTCCATAGATTGCAGATCATAACTTAAAGCAAAGCAGATGCATTACATTTCGCTTAGTGGAAGCTCCGTGTGTATTGCACTTTGATTTGAGACCACGCTTTCATTGTGGTAAGATTAACAGTAATCAAATGACCAATCAACATCAAAATGTGGAGCAATGGACAAAACAAGCCTGTGCTGAGAAGGCAAAAGTGCCTCATATTATGCTGCAGTTGTGATAAAATTAGAGTTTTTTGGAAACACTAGATGTTCCACTGTATCACCCTGGTGAAAATTGTAACTTAGCAGCTGAATTTGGAAAACACAACATGATGCTAAAACTATGACAGACCCCTTTAGATAGCACATTCTTTGTGAAAAAGTTGTAAAATAAAGATTTATGCCAAAACAGGAAAGTCTTGCTTCATTCAACTGATACAACCTGGCAAGTGTATATAAAAATTATAGTGATGTAAAACTAGAAGAAATAGAATGCAGAAAGGAATTATGCTTAAAGAGGTCAGAATATACAGTACTACCAAGTAACAGCAGAAGCTAAATTGGGAGAATGCTACAAAATAGGGAATGAACATTAAAATAAAGGAGATCACCAATTATAACCCTGAAGAAGGGGCTTCAGTTGTCTCAAAAGGCTACATATTGTGATCTGTTCAGTTAGCTGATAAAAGTTGCAATTTTGCTTGACTTCTCACTGAACACAAACCACAAAAATGAATAATCTTACTTATGTCAGCAGGGCATCTTTTATTGGGGAAAATGATTGGTATGACAGCACACAGAAACGCGTGCAGCTACATCATATTATTCCATCATAAACAAAAGGTCTCCTGGCTATCAGAGCAACAAATGTTATTTATTTTTTTTGTTTTCCCAAAAATAAAACAATCGAAAACTTTATTGTCTTCTTTTTCAGAGGCTCCACTATCATGCTATAGCAGCTCTTTTCATTTTCTTTCTTGTTTTCTGTTTATTTCCTTTCTTTTTGTAAATTATAACTATAACTGTACTTTTTAATTACCTCCTTTATTATTTAATTGTTTTCTATTAAGTTTTACCCTTTTGTTAACTATTCTGCAGTTTTCTTAATTTTTTCCTTTTCACTTTCCTTTCCTATTACTTCCACTGTCTCTTTTCCATTTTACACCCTTGCTACCTCACTCCTTCTTATGTCTTTCCTTTCTGATGTTTCCCTTTAGCCAGACATTTTAATTCTGATGCTTCTAGCTCCTATTGACCTAGCTTTTGACAGATATTCATCCTTCGTTTGTTCCTATATCAGCTGTAACAGTCTTGTTAAATTTGGATAGTTACTTATGAAGTTTCGTCTTTGCACTGTACAGTTATCTTCTTACACACCACCATTTTGCACCAAATGCTAATGGGTGTATTTTTTCTTTCTTTTATCTATGATATTTTCATATATGATATACTAGCATATACAGTATGTATCATTTGGTGACTAAAAATACAAATAGAAAAAAAATTAAAATCAAGGATGAAAAAAATATATTAAAAAGTCTTTTGAATTCTATTAGTACCGCAAGGCAATGTTTCAGTTTTTGAATGTTTCATGAAGACTGTGCGAAAGTTGTACTCAGAATCACCATATAAAATTCACTACCTCAGAACAAAATGCTGTAGGAGCAAAATGTAAATTTTAAGCCCTGCAGAGTTTTATGTTTCTTCTGAATCCAAGAGCATCCTGTCAGCTCATATTTTAATGTTCACTAGGAAAAAACAGTAAACAGTATAAGCATTATAAATTTAGAATTTGACATGAAACAAAATCAGTCAGTGTACAGTACATTCCTTTTTACGCTTTCACTTGCTATGTACATTGCCTAATAATAATAATAAATAATTTACAATTAATTGCTCACCCTACACATGCTCAATATCCATGATTGTTCGCTGACATTTAATGAAGACTTTTTAAAACCTAGGTTCATTATAGTGGGCCATTCTAATTGATAATGGATTCACTTTATCTATAAGTACATAACTTAAAGTATATTTTGCAGCAAAGTAAACATGCCTGTATATGCTTACTGGACTCTTTCTGATTCAGTGAAAAACATTACAAGATATTAGTAGCATGATCAGGGGAACAGCTGAGCAAAAAATAAATAAATAAATAAATCCAGAACTGAAATGAACTAAATACCAATGAGGATTCCTCAATAATTAAAAATCAAGATAAAATTAATAATAATAATAAAAAATACTAGGCAGTCCTCGTAAAGTGAGGACCATTCATCCATTCATGATAATAAATGTAACATCTATTTAGTTTTCTTTTAAAGTCTGACAGTCACACTTGACACTTATGTTATGCCATGTTCATATACCCTTTTCCTGAGATGTGCTAAAACCAATTCACAGCGGTGAGGAGCCTCGATCCTCTCTCAGAAGCACTGGGTGCAAAATAATGGAAAGGGTGGAGAAACGTTGTTGAGTAAGAAAAAGATTTTGCTGCCAGCTTTGCAGTCTTCCATTGTAGCTTTCCTTTGAATTTCATTTGCATAACTGGCAAATCACAACCATCCAGTACTTTCCAAAAACAAGTTTACTTATTTATTTCATTAATAGAATTTTTATGACAGTAGCAGTAACATTCAGTTAATTTTATTTTATTATACTTAACAATGCACTGAAAATGCTAACAAATAAACACATTTGTCCTTTATATACATTGTGAAAATGTCTCTCTATCTCTCTGCCACTCAGAGTCAAAAAAGGCAGTGGAGATTGTGGCAGGAGGCTGGGGGGCAGACCCAGCCGGGACGACTGGAAGGAGATCTATACGTCTGCCAGGCCACGAGGGGGCAACTGCCCTGGATAAAGAGGGGACCATGGGGATGGCAAGGAGGCTCAAACCCATTGGGGCCTGTGGCCGCCGCCAGGGGGTGTCCCGAGTGTCGTGGAGCCTGGGAGATCTGTACTTACGCCACACCTGGGAAGGTGGAGAAAGGACCTTCCAGGGACGCTCAGGGTGCTTCCAGGTGCTCATGCGGCACTTTCGCCACACCAGGAAGTGCCGCAGGAAGCTCATCAACAAGCACCTGGAGCATATCTGGGTGACAATAAAAGGGGCCGCCTTCCTACAGTTGGGGAGCAAGAGTCGGGAGCTGGAGGTGGACGAAGCTCCAGCGACAGAGGGAAGAAAGGTGGCCCATGGACGTTTGGAAGACCCGTGATTAGGGGTGTTTGTGCTGTGTTGGGACTTTAAAGGAATAAACGTGTGTGTTTTTGTACTGATACTGGTGTCTGTCTGATGGTGTTCGGACCACATCTCAGAAGATTAAAACTGGAGTTTCCCATTTAAGGCCAGGTGTGTGAAGGGGAATGGCAGAAAAAAGAAAAATAAAAGTGCTTCAATGTCAGCTACACTAGAGTGTTTCTGTCACTCACTGGTTGCAAATGAAGCCATGTTGATGATTACGGAGGAGTGTGTACCCTGGAGACCAGAAAAGGTAGAGATGGAAGTAAAGGAACGCTTTTAGGTCAAATTTCTCCAGGCTCCAGAGGTAAAGAACATTTAAAAAGTAAAGTGTGAGTAACCTCAATATCCTGCTGTTGTGCCCATTTTAAAATCAACCCCGTAAGACTTTTGATATGCTTGTGCATATTTTTGTCTTCTGTTACCCTTTTTTAGGATCTTGGGAACAGACAGTTTGAAGGTATATACCATGCCTGTATCATGCATTATATTGATTGAACAGTATCATGCATAAATACATTGGCTATGATTAGCTATGACCTTTATATCACAATTAATTATATTCAAAGTTGAAGTGGCGACTCACTTGTTACATATGATTGTGCAATTGTTATTACCTACTTCTAAATAAGGCCTATTGTCACAAATCATTCTCTCAGGAAGCTATAGAAAAAATATACTTAATTTACCTGTTTCTAGCTCTAACAAGCTTACTCTTGATTTATTTTTCTTTAGTCTCACTTTCTTTGGCTTTTGTTTTTCTAATGGCCAAGCAGTGAATCACACTGAAAAAAGTATAACGTTGCTGTTGGTCATTCAACGTAAATTTTCTCTTTCAAGCAACTTAAGATTAGTCATTTAGTGTTGTAGCTTGAAATATTTGGTTTCAGATCTCAATCGAAGTAAAACAATTTGTTTCTACCAAAGTAAGTTATGGTGGAGGGAATAAACGTAGAAATCCTATTTCAGTTAACTTAATATATTAGTCTGTTTGTGTGCTGGGTTTGAGGGGCCGTTTGTATATTCTTCCTGTCGAACTTTCTAGCGTGCTGGCTTTCCAACTGACAAAAAAGAAGAACAACTTAAAAAATAGATTTAGTATAAAACAAGTGAATTGCACCCAATCACTCTAAATGATTTGCCTCAACTTAAAAATTGTGGGATCAATAAGCTAAAAAGAATTAATATTTTCAATCTGAACCAATATAAGTGTGAATCATCACATTTTTTTCAGTGCAGTCTGCTCATTAAAAATATAAAGATGCACACTGTTATATTTTCTACATTTCAAATAAGCTAAACTTTGTTTCCTTTCATCATCTGTCTGTGCCGCTGATGCTGAACATATTAAAAGTGTTCACTTACAAACTGAAGGTTTGAATAGTTATAAATAAAATAGTTAAGCATTCAAAACCATATCTCAGGATCAGAAATAGTAAATGTAATATGTCCTTCATTGACTTCAAGAGTTTCTATACTAAAAAAGCACTGAACTTGCTTCAGACTATTGCTTCTTTCCCATTTGCCTCTTCAGGCTCATTGCAATGGTTAACATCTGTCTTATCCCACCATCTAGCCCCTCGGCTCAATTCCAGGATTTAAAGCTCCTTTTTCCCTTTTCCAGATTCCAAAAGTTAATGTCTATTTAAATGTGTTCTTTCTCAGATCTTTCTTTTCTTATTTACTTGGCAGTTGAGTCATTACTGTTCATAATGTTTGCTCTTGCCTACTGAATATACTGTGTATGAGTAATATATAACGATATAGATTGTAAGAGCCATTCATAGTAAGCTAATATACATGTTGTCATATGTACACATAGATAGTTACAAGCTGTTATTAGTATTAGCTTAATATAGCCCACCTCTTAGGTAACATGGAAATTGTGTATTATCTTTCTTCAGTCAGCAGCAAATTGAAAGGTATAAGGGCATGCAATTTTCTGACATTTAGTGTAGCTGTGATTCTTCAATTTTTCAAAAAAGCTTCTTCTCTATGATGTTACAGAAAGAGGAGGACCAGGAAAGTTTGTTGATGTAATGAATTTCCTTTATTGTCTTTATTATCACTTGTACAAAGTGCAATGAAATTCTTACTTGTACATGCTAATAAACATACAACACCATAACTGGAAATGTATTTTACCACTGTGACACTATCAGTCCAAAATGTACACATCTGAAGATAGTGTTGTAACATGTTAGCTGTGTTCCTTCAATTTTTCCAAAATTGTACAGCTGTTAATATCACTAAGGTTCAATCACTGAGTATGATGTGTAACACAAGATATTCCAGAGTATGACTAAATTCATTTTTAAACATTTAGTAAAGATTCAAAGAAAAATATCAAAAACGCTTCTTCTCTATAATTTACAGAATGAAGAGAACCAGCAAAGTTTGCTAATTTAATTGGTTTCTTAAATCAACAATATAAAATAGAAATAGATCCTTTGATTGGAAAAGCATCTGAAATCCATATACCTATCTACAGAAGAGAAAAGCCTGTCAAAAGAAGAGTCTGGTTGGAAAGGTGAGGAGAGGAACTTGTTTTGCTACAAAAGTTCATTTCATGGACAAAAAGTTCACGGAAGACACTATGGTGAAAAAAAAACCTGAGAAGAAAAAGAAGAAAAAAATTCTGAGAATAAAGACATCACCTGTGCCTGTGTCCTTCTGGACACAGGGTCATGTACAGCCACTGGATCCAGTGAAGGATACTTATTAGCCATGCTTTTATATATAATGGCAATACAGAAACATTTTGCTAGATTGTTAAAGACCATTCAACTTTCAAGGAAGAAAAGCTCAGATTCTTCTTAGCATGATGTAATGAGATAACCCTGATGTGCTGAAGGTAATAAAGCATTTTTTCTTATTATATTTACAGGTCTACAGATTTAAAGAGAGGTAATTTATCGACCTGAGGAAGTTCTACAAAGCCTCATTTCAGTGAAGGAAGAACATTGCAAGATATTGCAAGATGGTGTTTACTTAAAGTTGTACATTTACACTATATAACAATTGTGGTTGGTCTGTTAATATACCAAAAGTCAAAAAGAGAGAGTGTGACAGCCAAATTGTAAACCAAAAATCTGAGTGAAAAACCAGAGCTTTGTTTCAATAACCAGTAGTCAAAAAAACAAATAAACTGAATAGCTAGGTTTGGTCCAGTCTCGAAGGGTTTTGAGGGAACTTTTATACTAGTACACTAATAACATCACAAATGGTGTAGCCTGACTGCATCATGGGAGATTCCCCATGGAAATGGATGACATAGGTGCCATAAAATGGCAGAACCCATTGTAAAACCAAAATGGTGTCAGAAAAGATAGTAAAAATGAATCAATTTCAAAATGGAAGCTCTAAGTAACATTCCGACTGTAGAATTGGATTCCTTGGAATTTAAAACTTCTTAAACAACACCAAGATGAATTTTAAGCCTCAAAAAAAGTAAAAAACAAAAAAAAAAACTCAAGTAATAATACTTGCCGTAAATCATTTTGGTTGCTCTTAAAATATTTGCAAATATTCTTGAGTTCATCTTGTCCACAGCAGATCAGCAATGTACTGTACCTTGCACAACCGTCTTATAGCATACTGATCATTTTTGGAATGAAAAAACCTGGAGGAATAATAGGGTTGTCTCTTCAATGGTACCAAATGATTGGGTGTCCGTGCATTTGGATCACTGGGGGTTATATGATATCTTTATGGGTGGCCTCTTAAGTCATGGAATCTGGGCCTTACAACCATTTCATGCTCTGAAAGAAATCCATAATGCTCAGTCCTCTTGATGCTCCATATGTTGGATTCCATATGTGATATGCCTTCATGGTAAAGGCTGTGTAAAGTCTCTTATCACTGTGACTCTGTTGGCAGTGACAGTTTATAAACGAGTACTTTCATTTATAGGTTTATAGGGTCTTTATTGTCACTTGTACTAAATGCAGTGAAATCCTTACTTGCACATGCTAATGAACATATAATTTGGAATATATATTTAGCACCATGAAGCTATCTGTCCAAAATGTACAAATTAGAAGATTGTGTTGTAACATATTATATATCTTGACTGCAATAACAGCTGCTGTCGTCGCCAGTCTTCATAGAGTAATATGTTTCAGCAATGCCACTCTTGACTTCCTCATTAAGAATGAATAATGCTTTTTGCCTTCTTCATAAATCAAGAGAACACAGGTAGCAGCACCATAATCGTCTTCATTATCGTCTGCCAAATGATGCATTTGTGCGGATTTTAAATGTCAAAAATTGCAGGTATGAAACATCTGCTAATATTGTAGCCCTTAAAAATGATGTTATG
The DNA here is from genome assembly GCF_900747795.2 of Erpetoichthys calabaricus. NCBI lineage: Eukaryota > Metazoa > Chordata > Cladistia > Polypteriformes > Polypteridae > Erpetoichthys > Erpetoichthys calabaricus. The sequence goes on along the minus strand of NC_041401.2, from coordinate 94,769,267 downwards.
TATGACTGTGTTAACTTTAAAATTTTATTTTGGACCTCATAATATTTGTCTAAACATATCTGGTTCTTTTCTTTCTATATTTTTGTTCTAGAGTGATGTTAATTTTCACGTACATTATTTTTTGCTATTTTTCATTTATTGTCATTGACATTATTTTTGATTACTGTCTCAACAACATTTTATTTTTTGTGAAAGCTGCCATTTCTTGGCTCTGTTGCTGTGATGCAATGTATCATTTCTAGGGGTGTGGTGCCAGATATCAGTGCAGACTGCATCCAAAATTGTGCATATACCCTCTACGCCTTTTTGCAGGTATTTTATTTTATTATTATTTTCTGGTTATGGAATTTCTATGTTCAGTATTTTGACTTTTAACTTTTGTTTTGCTTACTCCAAAACTCCAGTGTTTGTGATTTCCCAGTTTTGACCTTGGAAAAGCTTTGATACATAATCATCTTTTGGTGTTTTTTTTTCAACTGCTCCCTGTGGCCTGACATTTTTTTATATTCTAGCAGAACATTAAGTATCTCTATGGTGGCCAGATATTTTCATGATTACTAAGTGTACTTGTCTTCAGTTTCAACATCCATCCAAATTTGTGTTTTCACAGGTCTCTTGAGACAACTAGTGCCACACAGTGACCTAAAGACTGACAAAAATGCAATGTCCTGTGACAGACTTGTCTTGTACATTTAACTGTAACTTGAAGCTGTCTGTTTCTGTATGCCACAGGACGTTCAGGTTATGCTCTTTTGGAAACATGTTACAGCTTATGTTTAATTCCTTTTGCTCTCCCCTTTTCGGGAATAGGTATCAAGACTGCTCTACTATTGCTCGTCTCTTGGTCAGCTGGAATCCTCTGTGAACTTGGAAGTCTCTTGCCAAATGTTTTACTTGTTCTTCTGATGTCAATGCCTTTAAGCATTCACCTACACAGAAATTGTAAATCACAATATAAACTGCTCTAACAAAATTGTTTATCTTGCATCTTTGGCTGTTCTTCACTAAGTTAAGAAGTGCAACTAGGTCATAATGTAATGACAGAATGATTTGCTCAGGATGCCATTTTTATGTTTTATGTCAGTAACATAAAACACAGAACACATCATCATAGAAAATACTTTTTTATGTGTTCTTTATTATTTGTGATCTGTTTTTCTTTTAATTTTTGTTAAATTTTTGAAAATAAATTTACTTAGACTGGAATTTCTTTTAGTGTCAGCTACAGTTGGCATTTACTGGAAATGTTGACTCATGTTTAATGATTAGGTAACATATTTATGTCTATGCTATTTATGCTATACACATATTTTTCAGTCTAAGAATAAATCGTTAATGTAACCACCTCCATTTGGCTGTTTACTGTCTGCATTTTTTTCCAAACTGCCACTTAAGAAAATCAGCAGCCTGTGGTTGATGAAGGTTTTCAGAGGCATTTTGCTTATCTCTTTGCTCTTCAACTGAGTTAAAAAGAAAGCTTAAGAAACCCTCATTGCATCCCCAAGTCCCACATCACTTTTATTGTTATTATTTGTGGTCTACTAGAAATAGAAATATTTGAAGAGCTGTTCTTGACTTATGCCACAGGAGGCTTGTGTGCTGTGAAGTTGAAAATGCACTAATCTAATTCTGGGAAATGGTTCAGTATGGTCTTTTCAGCAGCTGTATAATAAATTAAAAATTAACACAAAAGTTGTATTTCTAATATGATAAAATAAAAGACAAGGATGCATGAGATTGCACACAGTAAAAAAGCCCCAAAATAAAAGATATTTATATAAAGTTTTTTTTTTGAAGACAAAAATGTTCCCATGCTTCATATGTTTTCTTCTTTTATTGTGTCAAGTTCAGTTGTAAGCAGGACAGCAGAAAATCTCGACTTTACCACATGTACTGTAAATGTCATAATCTTATCAGTTGACAGAAAAGACACAGACATGCAAATATTTTAGTTAATGCTGATCAGAATACAGATGCATTTAAGTACCTTTGCCTTAGAAAGAACAGATTTCAAGAAACAAGGAAAAACTTCTAATTCTAATTTCTACCCTAATTAATTCATCTTTAAAGTCTAGTATAGGCATAGGTCAAACTGAGAATTTAGAAAATAAGGGGATGTCTTATTTGGTGTGAAATCAAACTTGTTTTTAGGAATAGCACAGAATGAATCAGTCCTTCAACCAGAAGAAGGCATATTGAAAGGTTAATTGTGGCAGATAATTTGAGAGAACTGAGCAGGTAAATAGTTCAATAAATTGCCGGTTGGCTCTAAACTCTAAACACAAAAACTAAACACGTCTACATCCACAACAGCAAAGTAACAGAAATCTGAACTGAAATCAACAGTTTTAAACTGCAAGTTTTCACTGCAGAACAATTTTTACAGTGCATTTCTGAGAACCTACAGTGGTGGAAGCCGTCACACAGTAGTGTTTATTATGATACATTTTTACTTAAAAAATTAGATGCGTGTGAAAAGGTGATGTATATTTTATTACACCAAAGAAGGTCATGGAGCGTTTGGCATTAGAACCAAGACCCTTATATTCCAGAAAGTGACTGCCATTGGACCAAAAGAAGAATAGTAAAAAAAGGGTGCCAAAGACCGGGAAGGAAGAACAGACTTCAAGAGCAGTGATGCAAATCTAAGGCGACCGAACTGGACCCCCTTCCCTCCTTGATATCCTGGAAATGACAATCACAAACAGGATGGGAAGCAATGCATAGCTCTGGAAACAGTACTTCTGTTTCAAAAAAACATACTCGGAATAAAAAAAATCATATTATTACATATGAACGCATACTTATATTGTGTAATAGTAAATAGTCGCCAAAGAGTGATGTAAATGAAAAATTGCTCATGCCTACCTGATCCAAAAAGAGAACATTGCTATTGACTGTCCCTACTTTTAAATAGCTGTGCACTATTTGGCAATGTAGCCAAACAAGCATGACAATTGTCAGCTTGTGAGGTAGAACTTTTTTTGAACACAGATAAATAATTTAAAAATTGGTTGTAAAGGGGATTGTTATGTCTTGAAGTAGTTTGTGTATGACACAGACAATAACAAAAGCAAGTGTGTAATCAATGTATGCAAGGATCAGGTTTACGCAAGAACCGAAATAGAAATGGTGAAATATATACAGTATTAAGCTAACCTGAATCTAAACTGAAAAAGAATTGGAAGTTTAAAATTTTTATATAAATAAAAGCTAATCCTAAAAAAAATTGAACTAAAATATCCTTGGAACCAGGCCTCTCTTGTGGCAAATATTTAGTATGGAGGGAAGAAGGAAGCCACCTATCAATTTGGAATCATCCCAAACCATTTCCTCTCATTCACAAAGTTTCCCATCTTGCTCCAGCCACTATCATTGGCACAGTAGCTGTTACAGGTCGCAATGTCACTACAGCCAGTGCATAATCCACCAGGGCATCGTACAGCTTAGCTCCTGTCCTGCACTATGGAAAACTCCCTTCAATGGTGGTACCTACTGGGGCCCACCATCACAGCCATAATCACTGTCAACTTTCTGCTGTTGCTTATCTTTTCACAGCTGAAGTCACACATGGAAAAGCTAGTTTGAAACTCCTTACTATTTTTTTAGCATTATTAACAATTTCAAATTTCCCTTTAACTCTAATGTGTTCATTTTATTTCCATTGTTGTATCGTAGGTGTTATATTTCCTTTGAAATTCATTGGGGAGATTTGCCATTGCTTTTGTAATTTGTACTTTTAAATATACTCTGCTGTTCCTTGGCATCTTAGTTTGCACCAGCTTATTTATTTAAGGTCTTGTTGCATCTTTTTGAAATTGCATTTTCCAGATTAAATCTACTAGTTTTAGTCTGGTGATTTCTTCTGCAAAAAGCTTTACCTTATATTATGATAATTGAATTGTAACAATTTAATAAACTCTATATCATGAATCACTACGGCAAACTTAAGTCTAGATAGGCATCTTCTCCAGCCTGTATTTTGACATACTAAGTTAAAAAATTATGCCTTTGAATTTCTGTTCTTGTACTCCAGGTTCTTCTTCTTTTTCCAGGTGCTGCACAAGCAGCTGCCTTTTACAGGAGCTCTCTCTCTCTTCTTTTTTGGAACAACTTTCATGTTTTAAGATTATTATTATTATTTAAGATTATTAGCTAAATTATTTAATTAATATTAATGATAATATTAAGATTAGGCTTTTAGCTTGTCACTGTTAATTTTAAATTAATTTTTAAATGAAAGATATTCAGCTGTCATCTCAGATGTCAACCTGAGCAGTAAGCCATATTAAATGTTTTTTCGATGAGGGGGAAACTTAAAAGTTATAGCAGCGTGAATGAGGAGGTTTGGAATAACCTGATGGCTACTTGTGTCTATAAAATCAGAGATTATAGGAGGCTCTGAGCACATAAAGAGGGAAATACTAAATATTCCTCTACTCAGCTGGTAGCTCTGTAATGACTGCTGACTGTTGCACCTTATCACAGAAGCAGCTCATCCAAAGATGGAAAGCATATGGAGCAAAGATAAAAGTAAGAACTGGCCTGTCTCCATAAATGTGGAATGTTCAATCACTTTTAAATTAATTGGATGAACTTTAACATGTTTTGGAAAGTGACGGATTATTCCTGGTACTGTGGCATTTGTTTATTGCGAAGAACTAGTTTAAATGTATTTCGGAGGCTTTTTAATGCACGTCAGTTTTCATCTGATATGATCAGAGTGGTAAAAGCAAGAGAGTGTTTGGAAACCTATAAGGAGATGCAAGCACATTACAATTAAAGCTGATTAAGCATGATCCAGACTTTGAAAAACTGACTTAAGTTGTCCATGACACAATAATCTGGACCTGCTTTATTCAAATGTAAACATCTTCAAATGAATATCTGGACAGGTCTGACCATCTTACTGCCACCTATAGCCCTGTTATTGATTACAGCAGTTCTCCAGTATCCAAGTTACAATTTCTTATTTGTGTTTAGGGGGTTGTTGTCTGTTTTAATATTAATATACTCTATATACTTACGTATAAGTCGTGTCTCGAAACCAGTAAGAGCGATCATAAAATCAGACCCCGACTTATACGCCCATTCAAAAATGCGACACTTAACTTTTTTTATTTTTACATCTTCTTGCCTCCTCCAATCTCGCGTCAGTTTCTCAGACACATCGAATTTTGTTGCAGCAGCGCAGTTACCAATTTCTTTTGCTACTTCAACGACGTTTAATTTAAAACCAGCTTTATATTTTCTTTTGATCGAACGCTCCATCGTAGATAAGGGATGCTCTTACGATAAAGGTGTATGAGGATGTGAGATACAAAAAACACAAAACACTACAAACGTTGCTTCGGAATAGTTTGGATATTACCGTGCGGTGACACAGGCACAATACATAGAAAAAAAAGGCAGCGTGCTCCATGGTTACTCTCTCAGAAGGGTGTTAACATATCATAATCTCTTGGACCAACAGCGTGAGTTTTCTGCATTCAACTTATACGATTGACATTATAAAATACCAGAACTTATCCGCAAGTATATACGGTATTATTAATATATTTCTCCTTCTGTCTCTGAAGCTTCTGTAAAGTTCTAATTTCCCCTTGGGGTGCAAATACAGTAAATTACATCTATCTATCCTCCCTCCCTCCAAAAATTGGGTGCAAGGAAAGAAATAACCATACCAAGAGTATCAATTCCATTTCACTCCATGTAAATGTGCCCTTCTTGATACTCCTATAAGTTACCAAATGACCGTACTGTTTTCAGTGTGAGTACCTGATCTGTGTTACTGCCCTGATTTGCATCACACATGCACAAACGTTTCATGCATGCATACTATAAGTGTACTCAATGTCACACTTTATGGCACTACACTATTTTTTTCATGCAGTATATACACACATGCATGATGTTATTGCCTGATCAGTACTCCAGATCAATTTGCACGCTGTTTTTGTTATTAAAAAAATAAGGAGTACAACTATTTTGATTTGAAGAGTTAAATAGATAACCATAATAATTATATTATGAAAATACAACCCCAATTCCAAAAAGCTGGGACACTGTGTAAAATGTAAGTAAAAACAGAATGCAATGATTTGCAAATCTCATAAACCCATATTTTATTCACAATAGAACATAGAAAACACATCAAATGTGAAAAGTGAGACATTTTACTATTTCATGAAAAATATTAGCTCATTTTGAATTTAATGGCTGCAACACGTTTCAAAAAAGTGGAACGGGGAAACAAAAGGCTACAAATGTAAGTGATACAAAAAAGAAACAGCAGGAGGAACTTTCTGCAACTAATTAAGTTAATAGCAACTACTCAGTAACATGATTGGGTATAAAAGGAGCATCTTAAAGAGTCTCTCAGAAGTAAATCTAGGCAGAGGTTCACCAATCTGCAAAAAACCTGTATCTACAAATTGTGGAACAATTTCAGAATAATGTTCCTCAATGTGAAATTGTGAAGATTTTGAATATCTCATTATCTACAGTACATAATATCATCAAAAGATTCCGAATCTGGAGAAAAGGACAAGACCGAACATCAGTATTAGATGTGCATGATGTGCAGGTCCTCAGGCTGCGCTACATTAAAAACAGGCAAGATTCTGTCATGGAAGTCACTGCATGGGCTCAGGAATACCTCCAGAAATCATTGTCTGTGAACACAATATGCTGTGCCATCCACAAATGCAGGTTAAAGCTCTATTGTGCAAAGAAGAAGCCATATGTGAACATGATCCTGAAATGCCACCTCTTCTCTGGGCCAAAGCTCATTTAAAATGGACTGAGGCAAAGTGGAAAACTGTTCTGTGGTTAGACAAATCGAAATTTGACATTCTTTTTGGAAAACATGGATGCTGTGTCCTCCAGACTAAAGAGGAAAGGGGCCATCCGGCTTGTTATCAGTGTCCATTTCAAAAGCCTGCATCTCTGATGGTATGGGGGTGCATTAATGCCTATGGAATTAACACCTTGTACATCTGGAAAGGCGCCATCAATACTTAAAGGTATACACAGGTTTTAAAACTACTTATACTCCCATCCAGGCATAGTCTTTTTCAGGGAAGGCATTGCATATTTCAGCAAGACAATGCTAAACCACATACTGCATCTATTAGAACAGCATGGCTTCATAGTAAAAGAGTCTGGGTGTTGAATTGGCCTGCCTGCAGTCCAGACCTTTCACTAATTAAAAACATAAAAAGAAAAATACGATAAAGTCGCCCCAGGACTGTTGAGCAGCTAGAATCCTATATCAGACAAAAATGGGACAGCAGTCCTCTCCCAAAAGTCCAGCAACTGGTCTCTTCAGTTGCCAAACATTTCCGGACTGTTGTTAAAAGAAGAGGGGATGCTACACAGTGGTAAACGTGGCCCTATCCCAACTTTTTAAAGATATGTTGCTGCTGTCAATCTTTTCTTAAAATGGTACATTTTCTCAGTTTAAACATTTGATATGTTTTCTATGTTCTATTGTGAATAAAATATTGATTTATAAGATGTTAAGATGATAACTTCACTGGTTGATTAAGCATGTTATGCTCCTCGCTATGCAACATAAATCAGATAGTGACAGAAACCAACCCCCCCCCCCCCCCGTCACAGGCACTCAGGGTGTTAGTTAGTCGTAGTGATAGGAGCTGAAAAGATGCATAGAGAGATAAAGGACTCTGAGTACTGTGTAGTGTGAGAATAATTTTATCTCAGGGAGACAAAGTGGCGCAGTGGACAGAACTTCTACCTCACAGCTCAGGTCACATTTTTGGCCATAGTAATTCGTCCAGCATAGTTGGCAGATGCTTCCCTAACCCTCCGGGACATCACACAATTATAAATCCACTCAAAGCAAGCTCAGTTTCTCCCTTCCTTTGACTTCAATTCATTTTATCAAGCTCACAGAAATTCCTGAACTTTTAAACATTTTACTGAACGCTAGGTGAAGCAAATTCAGTAGTGCTCGAATATCTCTATTTTACAGCATTTTCTTTTGATTGAACAATTTCAGGATGGCGTTTATAGTAAGTTCATTTTACCAAAATCACGTGTTCAAATTAGTTTTGAGTACATACAGTAAACATTACTCAAACATTTTTAAAGGTTCATATTACCAGATACTGAATTGCAAAGTTGTCATTAGAACATTAAAACAATCTATACGAGAACAGGCTATTCAGCCCAACAAAGCTTGCCAGTTCTATCCACTCATCTCTTCTGAAATAACATCAAGTCCAGTTCTGAAGGTACCTAAAGTCTTACTGTCCACCACACTACTTGATAGCTTATTCCAGGTGTCTATGGTTCTCTGTGTGAAGAAAAACTTACTAAGGTTTGTAAGAAATTCACCCATAAGAAGTCTCTGACTGTGTTCCAATGTTCTTGATTAACTCATTTTAAAATAAACTCGATCCACGGTACTTATTTCGTTCATAATTTTAAACACTTTAATCATGTCTCCTCTTAATCACCTTTTGATTAAACTGAAAAGGCTCACCTCTTTTAATCTTTCCCCATAAATCATCCCCTGTAGCCCTAGAATTGGCATGGTCACTGTTGTCGGGACTTTTTCCAACGCTGCTTTGTCCTTTTTGTAGCCTGTAGATCAAAACTGCACACAGTACTCCAGGTGAGGTCTAAGCAGTGAATATAAAGCTTGAGCATAACCTCTTACAAAGCTAGAATATAACCTAATATGAGGTCATGATACAGATATCGATGCATATTTCAATCAAACGCTTCAGCATAAATTGAGTATACAAAAAACATAATGGAACCAAACGTATGTAAAAAAAAGAAAGAACTTAGAGGTTGTTATATTTATCTTTCTTTTTCTATATAGCATTTGCAGAGTTCTTCCCATGCTTTACTAACTCACTGATTTTATTGTTTCAAAACGTGGCTTCCTATCTCATCAAGTGCATTTAATAACTGTGCACCATCTACTTATGTATACATTTACTATGTATTTTATGCAGTGTAATAGCCCCATCGTTAGCCTAGTTCATTGTGTGATGGTCACAGATAGACAAGGTTAAACAAGGAAAAGTATAATTTAGTCACATGATTGAAACAGCAGAGTAAGTGATAATTACTAATAACTAATTTTTGAAATATATTAAAGAAATAAATTTTTCCTCAACTATTTCAAAGTTCCTCTTTCAGTCAGGAACTAGGGAGGAGAAAACTTGTTTATTTTCTCTTCAGCAAATACTTGAAGAGGGAACATTCCTATTACAGCAATCTCCTAAGAGACAGTGCTCTGGGCAGAGGTTGACAGCAAATGGTCACAGAACAGAGACAAAGGAGTCAGTCTTATAGATAACTGAATCTGTATAACAGTGCTGAATTAATGAGTACTCCGATTGGTTCAATAGCTTACATACTCAAATAAAAGTCTCATTTCTACTACATTCTTATCTTCAAATATCTCTTAAGTTCAGCTCTTATTCTTTTATGGAGTTTTCTGTATATGTGACACTGTCAAATCTTACTTGGGTACATGACAGTCAGCCACCTTTGAAATCATCACCAAGAAACTTCTTGTTCCTTGTTGGTCACTTGACTTTTTTCTGGTTTTTCTGATATGCTTGAACAAGTTTCTGACATTTAATAACCCTTTATGCTACTTGTAAAATAGATGCTATATTTTTAATATGAAAAGCATCCCAAAAAACTTCATACACTATAATTATCCATCCATCCATCCATTATCCAACCCGCTGAATCCGAACACAGGGTCACGGGGGTCTGCTGGAGCCAATCCCAGCCAACACAGGGCACAAGGCAGGAACCAATCCCGGGCAGGGTGCCAACCCACCGCAGCACTATAATTATATTACCCCTAAATGATTATGTAACCCCTGAGTCTAATTTTTCTTAGTCATTGAGAATATAACTATATAGCAATTGATTACATGTGATGATGAGTTTGTCATCTGAATGCAGAAAAATACTGTACATGCATTACAAATTAATCAAGTACCTGTCATGATATTTGGCTGAAATGTATCTCCAAATTTCCTAGTCATGTCAATAACATTTATTAAAGATTGCCAATTGAAAGCAAAGGAAAACAAAAAAAATACATAGATGGGTTAGCAAGTTAAACTCTTTTGAACTGCTAATATGATATCAGATTAAATTAAAACAGCAAGTTGATAACAAAATGTTTTTTATAAAGGTATGTTTTTTTAAATGTTCACTTTCAAATCATACAATTATGTAGCCAAACGAAACCCTAAAAAAATTACCAATCATAAGTCATTAGAGAGAATGTTTGCAATGGTGTTAAATTTTAATAATCAATCTTTATTTTATAAAGTGTCTTTCACAGCCTGCACCTGCAGTAATAAGAACCTAGTTGTTTGTTCAAGGCACTAACTTATGGATAGACTGTCATTTCTATTCTGTGTTAATTGGTCAATTTGCAATTCTGTACTGCAGTACTATTATTCATGTCTCATCATTATGAACTGTTAATGTCTGTTTAAGGCACTATTATTTTATACCAGTACACTTTGCCATATGTTCTAGTTTCTCATAAATAATGCATTCAAATTCTCTTTTTCACTTACAATCCAAACCCCTTTAAATACCTGTAATTATATGATAATCTTAACTGCATACTTTCAATAACTATGTCACAATGGTATATAAAAAAACTGGAATACTGTAATTTTACTTCCTTTCTGTTCTAATTTGCAGTAAAATGTATACACACTAGAAATAAAGCATGTCAAAGTAAAATGGAATTATTTTTCACAGTTTCACTAATTTTTGGACAAAGATAAAAACCCTATACCCTAATGCTGTGCTGTGTTTTTCAGTTACTGAATGTCAGACAGTATCATTTTGCTAGTGCAGCATCTAGCATGAAAGGAAATGTGTCACACCCAGTCTGTGCTATACTTTCATTCTGTGGGGATTATTTCATTTGATTTCTGACTTATGTCCTTATTTTGCTTTTTAAGACAGATTTCTATCTTCTCTTGGGATTAATACAATTTTCTGATGCTGATTTCTGTTTTACTAATTGCTTTCTTACTAAATTTTCATAATTTTTCTTTGCCTCTCTTTCTGTTTCAGAGTTTTGATCCTCACCTGTGTGGTGATGCACTTAAGGGTCCATGGGAGTGTGCATGTTTTATTTAAAAACAGTGTGTTCAGACCTGTGGGAATGGTGGTGTGTGTGTGGCTGGGCGAGCCATGGGTGTTGATGGAGAATTAACTGATCGCACATTCACGTGTAGATGCGGTAAGCCCAGCCAATTTCTTCATTAACATTCTGGGGATCGTAATCAAGGCACCTACTCTCTTAAAAACGATGCCATTTTATTGTTCTTTGTTGGGTTGTGTGGTTCCAGATAGAAACATTGCTTGATAAAGCACCATTTCTTTCTGGGGAGGGTTCTTTGCATATGAAGTTGGTTCTTTGTGCTTTGAAAAACTTCCTAATATGTAGATAAAAGCTGAAATCTTTAATGTATAGTAGGCTACCTAGCAGGAACACTTGGCAATATGAGAAAACCTAAACTTCACTTGTGTTCATGTATGCAGCAAGAGTCCTTTTAAAATCATGACCCATTTGGTATTTCACAAATCTGTTACCATCTACTCACATTTTTTTACTGTATGGAGCCTGCTACAGATCTAAATAAATGCAAGTTTTTTTGTGGAACCTGCATGTAGATAGGTCTTTTGGGAACCAAAAATGGTTTCCCTATGGCATCACTCTGAACAACCACTCTGGCACCTTATTTTTTAAGAGTGTACACGCACATTTGTATAAAACAAAACAGACAATGAAAAAAGAAACTGGAAAACAAACAAAAATGAGGCTGGAGATTAAAAGGAAAAAAGAAATGTAAAAGGGGTCAGGATCATGGTCAAGCTGGTGCAATAATGTGGAAGCAAGAGGTTGGAGAGTGGCTGCGAGTAGATAGTGTTCACAGAGCAGAGAGTTCCTTCTGCTGAGTGCCCACGGAGCAGGACCGAGCAACTGCTCTGTTCAACTCCTGCTGAATACATAGGAATAGCGGAAGGAGAAGTGGGTAGGGCTCACAGGGTCTCCTGCTGAATGCTGAGGGATGGTGGCAGAGACACAAGTCAGACAGAAGAATGGATGACTCCACTTGCAGGTGAAAGGGTGAATAGAGGAAATGTTAGTTTAAAGGGATGCACCAAGGCTCATAAATAGTTTAAATGGACGGATCCTTACTGTATGTTAGTCTTGGAATTAAACAGTACTTGGATTTATTTATTGTTGGTTTTTAGCCTCCACCGAACACAGTTTTTATTATGAAATATTTATTTCTTTTATTTACGAACAACTGCACTGCACTTTGTTTTTGTGGTGAATAAAAGCACAGAGCACTTTTACACTTACAACTTTCTGTGTGTGTGTCCTCTTTGCCCAGTCAATCTCAGTTTCATGTCTATTCATGTTCCGGGTTCAAGAGAAGTATGCCAGCTGTGGACAACCTGGGTATTACAGTCTGCCTGTCTTCCCCGTGTCTGCTGTGTACTTTAACCTAATCTTATACTTTGTATTGATTTAAAAATACCTTGTAATAAGTCACTACAGAGAACACAATGACCCCCCTTTACACCTAGCATTTACATTCTTGACTTGATCACAATTAGAGTGCTCTTGACCCCATTAAAAACCAGGTGCAATTTCACTTGTGAAAAGACTGTGATTGGATCACTTGGTCTACAAGCACATTTAATACATGAGTACTGCAAATGTGTTTTCTTTTCACATACAATAACCACATAAATGAATTTTGTGTACTGACTAGCAACCGGAAGAAGAAGTCGTCAGAAGGAGGCAAATGTCTGCAGGTAGTTGAGGATACTTGTGAGTGAGTTATGCCAAAACAAACAGTATAATCTCAGTTTGATCAGTTGAAACAAAGCTAACTAAGCTTGTGGATGTTTACTGTAACAGAGTGATTGATGACAGCAAAAATCACCCCAAATATTATATATTTGACTTTACTGCCAGTTAAAATTAAAAATCTTAAAATGAATATAAGAAAGCTAAAGAGAACAATAGGAGTTGCGGAGGCAGGGCAACATTTTCTTTCTATGATGAAAAGGAGTTCAGTTTACTACCCTGGTGAAGACAATGTTTAGATCTCACAGAGGAGAGGGAAATAGAGACCATAAGATGATGAAAGTGGCTTTAATAGTGAAAAGATGGTTAAGTACTCTGCTACCTAGCTTGTAAACCTATCTCTACTTCCTAAATAATACACAAGGTTGTTTGCTTATATACAGTAATTCTCCACTTACCTACTATATCATCAGCAAGGTTATGAAACTTGTTTCTCAGTTACACAGAAACGATAAAAGTATTCAGGTGTTGTACTTAAGTTACAATGGGTAACATTTATGAAAGTGCCAATCTGCATGTTTGTTTTCTATAGCTGAGAAATAAATGAAAACTTTTTTAGTGAGAAAAACACAAAAGCCTGGTCCATGCAGACTAGCAGGCAAATAATGTGCACCTACAGAATTTGAGTTTTCCCCTTTACAGAGGAAATTAATATGAAGTGATGATTTCTCATGTGTTTCTTATTCAGTAAAAGTAAAAAATCCACATAGCGGTTGCTTAAGAATAGTACTTAAGTAATTAGTTGCTTACCACATCTGGTTATACATAGCTAGCACAATTACCTCAGTCTATATCCAAGCAGGGCATCTTACTAACAGCTTTAGTAATGGCTGTCTCTGTGATGTTTTTGTGGGGCCTTCAAAGACGGCCAAGAACCCTAAAATAACATCATCAGCTTCAGATGCTGACAGCTCAAAGACTCAATCTGCCACCAGTAGTGAAACAGGTACATGGGACACAATGCAGTGATTTTTTTCATTGTTTGAAAATTCATTCATCATTTTGACAAAGTAAAAACAATTTCCTATAAATGTTAAGCCCACAATTATATTAAAATATGTTTCCTGGAACAAGTAACTGTTTGACTTCCTCTGAAACGTATCCATTATTGTCAGTGACTGACTCTAATTTGTCATAAACTAAAAATAATTTTCAAGAAACAACAAGATTGATGAAAAACTATACACAGATATCAGCCTGTAGAAAAACCAGAAGTTTAGCAGACATATTAGTCTCAAACAAGCTCAAAGTACAATTATCAATAAATAATACCAACCACTTTTTACAGAAAGCTGTAAAAAAATGGACAAACACTAATCAGAAAAGAAGTACCTCAACATCTATACTTTGAAACCAGCAACTGCAAATATTACATACAGTAAAATGTAAACACTGTAATTTAATGAACCAAAAAACAACTAAGAAACAGATTAGTGGACTGTTTTTACAATATTGAAAATTGAAAAAATAGAAAAATTATCTAGCAAGTAAACTTAGAATTGATTAAATTCATAAATACATCTGTACATTTAAGCCCAAAGTAAAAAAAGATATGAAATTACATTATCTAGGCCCAGTTATTGTTCTAGTGCAGTTTGCACATTGTCCTCATGTTTGTGGGGGCATTTATCTAAATACTCCAGTTTCCACCTATATCTAAAATTTGTGCAGATAAGGCTAACTGGTATTACTAAAGTTGGCAGATATCGGGTATGTGTTGTGGTATGTGTCATGCAATGAAACAGCACTGATTAAAAAAGGTGGTTCCAGCCTTGTACCCAATGGCCCAAGATAATAGGCTTCAACTCCACATCACACCTAAACTGATGAATTTGTATATGGACTGTTACTACAGTATATAGTATTGGTGACTAGTTAGTGAAATAGAGGGGTTAACAAAGTTTTTTGTTACTAAAGAATCATTCATTTGAAAGCTTTATTTTCTTAGATATCTACCTTTTTCTTGAAATGCTCTTTGTATGGAGGAATATTTCAAACAAACTTATCTAAATAATTATGCACATAAATACATGCAACATGAAAAATGATAATGAACATATATTAACAATATTAGATGTGAACATAAAAGATTAAATGTGTAATTAAATACATGTATTTTGTTAAATATTTATCTATTTTATTATTACTTCCGTTATCTCAATGACACTGCACAAAACACGAAATACGCCATGAATTGAAAACTGTCACTTTCACCTAACAGAGTTGAGAGGGTAGATTGCAGTGAGCTGTTGTTAGATTGGTGAGTCGTTGGCAGAGTGGATGTAGACCTGTAGCCATTAAGTGCCTCATTTACAAGCAGACACTTCAGATACAAACTCATGAGAGGATGATGAATTCAGAGCTTCTGGAATTAAAGTAGCCACTTCTAATAGTAATTCTGGGCAGATCTTCTTGCCCTCATATCTGCCATGGACACAACTCTAAGCATGTGATTTGCTTACCTTGGGAATCCTATGGGTCATAAAAAATACTCAAAGTTGTAACTGTGCCTATCTGAAGAGTCTGATGGAAATGTGCAACCTGATGGTTGAAGTTTCAGGGTTTGCAAGATTCAACCTGTTAACGTTGCAATCGAGCTCCAGCCTCACTGGCCACATGTTCTGGGCGTGCACCAAATTAACAACATTCTGGACCATAATCTTCAAATGCCTATCAGACAGCCTTCATATCACAATCACTCCAAACCCATTAACAGCTGTATTTCGTGTTCTCCAAGAAAGGCTTAAAGTGGAGATGGACAAACAAACTGTAATTGCCTTTACCTCACTACTAGCACATAAACTTATCTTACTTAACTGGAAGAATCCCACCCCATCACTTTTAAGTCAGTAGGTAACTGATGTTCTATACTATTTGAAACTGGAAAAAATCTAATTCAAGGATCTGTTCAAAACTTTATTTTAAATACTAGCAGGATCTAATCAACAACATTTTAGAATGAGCTTCCTCTTCAAGGAAAAAGATACTCTTCCTTTCTTGTTGCTTTTATAGGGTAGCTTTGGTTGTTGGCTCTCCTCTCTTTCTCTTGGGTGGGGGTTGAATTTTGCTTTGTTAAGCTTGACTTGATTGTATGGAATGTTATCTGCTTCTAATTAAAATCAATAAAAAAAATAATAGTAAGATTCAGCATTTGATTAATGTAGTTGAGGGAATTCTTCATGAAGGGGAATTTGCCAAAATTCTAATATTGTGTCTAATTTGGAAAATATGATTGCGCCTGATAAATGTGCCAGTGGTCCTGATTCTATGAGTGCTTGGGGCATTTCCCACATCTCTTGTAGGTTTATGTCCATTTAACTTTATACAGTGTGAGTTTTCTGCATTACCTTCCCTAATTTGTGAGAGGCTGTTTTTTCTGGACATTTTCCTTGTCGATATTGCATGAACGTTTGCTTCTTTTGTCTCGACACTTTTCAGGTTGTCTTATTAGAGGTTGACAATTTTTCAATTGTTTATTTTGTCTGACCTAAATTATTGTTTTTGTCAATATTAGATCTGGGTCTAGCTAAAATCTTTCCATCTTGCACCTCTAATGTCCACTACCATGTGATCCTTTATCATCTCTTCAAGCAGGTTGCCAAATTTTCAGTGCTGTATGAACTGAACATCAGTGATAAAGCTTCCTGCTGACTCACCATTCTGCTGATATTGACTAATAAATGTTACGTTTGCCAAATTTTTTTTTCACCAAAGGCCTTTGTAACATTCACAAAACCTTTCATTGGAACCTCTATTAGGAGGTTTAGGTTATCATCACTTTTATCCTGTTATTACAGAAATTCAGTTCAATTAACTGTACTTTAGAATAGCTCACTTCACTGAGTGCATACATAGAGGGCTGTGAGGGCTCAGTGAAATTCAAATACAAACTTTACAAATTACTAATTAAGTAATGACTACACAGAAATATTCAGATTTTTTAAACCTACAGGAAAACAAACTACTTTAAAACTAATTGACATAAATGGAGCTCAGCAATAACTGTCCATTAATACATTTTTAAACTATGGCCAAAGAGGGCAATAAAAGCAAAACTCCAGTTAGCAGTATCACTGGAGAAAATAAACCATTGGATGGTCAATGGATAGTTAGTAGACAAAGACATGTTCAGACAGTCAGAACTCTAAAGACCTCTACCAACTGGCCACCCACCCTCTCCTGGGCATTCTATAGTTGAATATTTGCTGGGTCACCTAATCTGATGACAGAATTTTAACTTCCATTGATTCTAGAGCTCACAGTATCTCAAATATCTTTCCATGGGCATGAAAACAGCTTGAACTTACTCCAAGATACAAGGGTCATTCAAAAAGTTTCCACACTTTTATATTTTCGTTGGTTGCGCCTGAGAGTGTCATGTGACTAGTTCTGTCTGGCAAGCCGGTTGCCCTTGCAGTTTAGTATAAAAGTTGTCACCCTGTGTGAAGATGGCTGCGAAACGTATAAATTGCACCCAAGAGGAACAGCATTCTGTCATACACTTCTTGTGGGCAGTATGGGGATAAAGTTCTCTCTCGTAGAGTTTGTCTATGAGTGGATTGAAATGTTTGAAAATGGCCATACTAGTGTGACAGATGCAGAGCACTCCAGACATCCAGCTACAGCCACGACCATGAAGAATGAAAAAAGAACCCTGATATGAAAACAGTAGTGCATCAGTGGCTACGCACTCAACCAAAAACGTTTCTTGCTGATGGCATTAAAAAACTGGCGAGTACGTAGAAAAGTGATGCAATTTGTTTTTGAAATTCTTTAAGGTAAAAAAAAAAAAAAAATCCTACTTTAATTACTTCCACACTCACGTCTATAACTCTGATTAAGACATAAACATATAATGTCCAGATAAAGAAAAGGATGTATAATTATAATACCAGTCTCTTTAAATATGGATCCAGAGAGCAGATGACAGGTCCTTCCCATGCCTTGATAGAATATGGCTTCTTATTAACTTTCAAAAGAGTGTCGGAAACAGCTTCTTTAATTCCTTTTTGGCTTCTTCTTTGCTTGAAAACATATAATATTGATCTTGAACTTCCACTTTCAGTTTGGCGGGATACAAGAGGCTGTATTTGATATCGGCTTCCCGTAGCAGCTTTTTAATGTCAGAGTAGGCTGCACGTTTTGCAGCTGTTGATGGTGAGAAGTCGGGGAAAATACGAATAAGATTATTTTCAAATATAATTTCTTGCTTGTGTCTGAGAAGTGCCATCACATCAAGCTTACATTGTAGTCGCTCGAAGCGGACAATAAAAGACCTGGGTTTAAAGTTGCTAGGCCTGTTTGTGCGATAAGTCGCTGCTATTTCAATGTCAAGTTTAAAATCATCTCCAATTATTTTAGACAGTAATTCTACGTCAAATTTCATTGGGCTTGAGCTTCCTCGTTTCTCAAGTATACCCTCAATTCTTATATTATTTCTTCTATGCCCATCTTCCAGGGCCACAAGTCTGTCTCCGAGTTTTTTGCATTCGGAATTTGCAGCTGTGGCTTTTTCATCGGCGTTAGATGCCAATTGTTCCGCTGTTTCAACTTGAGCCGTGAATGCCTGCTTAACGTCATCTAGCTGATCTGTAGCGTCTTTAATCTGGTTGGTAAGCGTTTTCAGTTTGAATCTATTTTCTTCGATATGTTCTTCTAATTTCTCTAATTTCTCAAACATGCCTTTAAAGTTCACATCAAAACGTTTAAATAGACGCGTTTCCCGGTCTTTGTTATCCTTCTTAAGCTCAATGTTAGACTTCATAAGATCATTCTTGTTTTCCTTCTTAAGCTCATTTATGGCCGTAGCCAGTGTAGCAATCATCTCTTTCAGTTCGGACAGTTCGCTTCGGATTTCATGCTCTGCGAGTGGAAGTGCAGCTCCTGTTACAGCAGGTGCTGCAGGCTCGCGATGAGTAGATGAAAGCACATCCCGCAGGACCTTTTTTAGTCTCGAATGAACCTCAGAAATCGGCGATCCAGCGCGACATGTATCACCTGTATCACTTGCACCTTCGCTCCCGTTTTCGCTCTCGACTGGAGACGAAACAATGGAGCGGGGTCCCAGGAGATCTGTGCCTTCGTCTGCCTGTTCCAAGTCAGTTTCCGAGAGGCCATACCTTACACTCGGGCCGGATGTCTGTCCAGACTTTGAAGCAGCTTTAAGTTTCTTTTCCGGTTCTTTCTGACTTTTCTTCTTGTTACTCATGCTTGTATATTGTAGTGGAAGTTCCTTGATCGGGTTAAATACAGGATACCTCTAAACAATGTGAAATACGTGGGAAATTAAAGCCGCTGCAAGCGGAGCTCTGCTTCAGACGTCCATCTCCTATAACGGTCCAGACCAACTATCTATATTGTTTTTGAAATTCTTAACAAATAGAGTTTTAAAAAGTATGAAAGCATTTTGAACGTGCCTCGTACTTATAAGAGAAACTGAACAGAAGAGGATTTGTCACAGATCATACTCAGTATGTTCCAAATGTTTTTGTGACTGACAAACAGAGATTCAACATGCACAGCTATTTAGCAGCTCTAGTCAGGGTGTTCTGTAATAAAGTAGGGAGTGTTCAAACTGTATTTAAAAGCTGAAACCAAACTTGCATATTTTATATAAGCAGGCAGATTGTTCCACAGCTTTGTGGCCCTATAATTAAAGGCTTGACTTCCAACTGTTATTTCATTCCCTGAACTCTTTAGCAGAGAAGCATTTAGAGATTGTAATCTGTTTTCTGGTTATAATAAGTACAATTACATAAATAGGGCCTTTGCCATTTGAGGTTTTATATTTAAGAAAGGGGTGAGGTTTACACGATATTCTGAATCTTTCTTACTTAGCTATTCTGAATTGCTCAGAGCGTCATGCCCACTTGTGCCCACATGCTAGGCTCATCAAAACTAAAATTAAAATCTGATGCAATTATTGTATTCTGTCCCCTCCTCTTGAATAGCTAAATTATTTAGCAATCTAGATCTTTTTTATTTATTTACCATTTACTTACATATTTTTGTGTCCTTATATCTGATGTTATATCTGATGATAAAAGGCTTCTGTACTGTCTACTGCATCACAGCCAACTCACACAGTTGTCTTTCTCCATTCACTTCTGCTTGTATTTCTTCTTTTCCTTTACATCTAGTCTACAGATTACCTGAACACCTGAGTGCCATCTAAAAATATGCTTTGGTTCCATCATAGAAAAACCTAGTGGAAAATATGTAAATATTAACTGAATTCCTCAGGATAACATATTAGTGAAATTAGGCCTTCAGTTTTTGCACAAGTCTAGTTGTAGGATTTAGATATGCTGCATTGCGCTTAAGGAACTCCAGTGAAGTTTACTATTTTTACTTATGCCAAAATAAATTGATGTTTAAGCACTGATTTGCCCCAGGAGCAAATTTTTCTACTGACTGTGAATAGCTTTCTGAAAGAGTATATGCGGCAGCTGAATTAGTTTTGAAATGGCTACCTTTTTTGATTGGGATGGCATAGATAAGCATTTCATTGTTTATTTATGTTTACTAAAAAAAGTGCCTAATGTACTGCAGTAAAACTAGGCAGAATCTGAAATATTAATACATGCTGCTGTTTCACATTCCCAGCATACAGATTTGTTTTACATTAAACATCTCCTCTGCCTTGACTGTAACTGCATCAGCAGTAGACTTATAATCCCTATTTACTCGCCAACTTTGCCAATCTGCAGAAGGCACGCAAAGTCGTTTCCAGTGAGTGCTCTGAGCACATATCTGCTTGCTAAACATAAACCAGCGGCTTCAAACAAAACATTTTACTCTGAAGAGATGAAAAAGTTTCTCTAAAAGTAGTTGTGGCTTATACCACGTGAATCAAAATTTGGTGGCTACTCCTATGTGCTTTATTTATATTGGGGAAACACATTGGCAAAAAATATTTGGAAACAGTTTCTAAATTGTATTGTTATTACTTGCAAAACAAGTTATCTCCTTTACGAGTGTCCCACTGAATCATGACAGAATAGATTCTCATCTTATTTTCATTATATGCAGTATACATTAAGTTCAACAACAGGTAATTAACTAATGACAAAGCAATTCCTTCAATATATTGCCATTAATAATAATAACATGATAATTCTAAATATCCATCTCCAATAGCATAACAATTGGTGGCTCAGAAAAGGTAGTGAATCATAGAAATCATAGAGAACATATAAAGATAGAAGAAAACAAATCTAATCAAACTGTATATGCCTCCCATAAACAATACAGCATACGTGTGAAGAGAACTACATAATTTTGCACATCCAGCTTATAATTCATACATTCATATTAAAGGCCTGAATGATGTTTTTCCTGAATTAGGTCAACATTCCAAACATTCATACTTACACAGTGCAGTTCTCAAAAGGCATGATTGAAGTGTACGCAATCATATATAAACACAAAGTAGTAACATGTTACATATTAATCATGTCATGTTAGTGGATGTTTAAATAAATTTTCCCATTTTTAAATGTTAAATGTTGTTTGAATTTATTTTGTAATTTTGTTTGGTTGCATGTTTAAATAAATTATAAAGCAAAACAAAAATGCTCCAGACATTTCGGTCCAAATTCTTAAAATCTTCCATCGAGAAAGCACTTCTGAGGATCGAGCTCCATCTCCTTCAGTTGCAGGTTCAATAATGAACTCTGACATCTAGTCTGTTGTCTTCTTATATAGCTGATGAGGTGGAAGGGGCAGGATTTCCAAGTCTGAGGAGGAAGTGATGTCAGAGGTTCTGTCGTAAATTTTCCTCAGTTCTACAGGTAAAAAGGGAGAAGGAGCCAACAACCATATCATCCTTCACTGCTTCTACCCTGCCAGTTTCCTGAAGGTGCTCCATCGGTGCATGTTTCTGATTATATATATGGCATTGCCTGATGAGGATGTCATCACAGAAGAAGTGGATCCAGCATAGTTTTTCTGTATTGTTTCTATAAAAAAAAAAAAAGCTTAATATTGGGGTGAAAAATGTAGAGCCTCCTCACTATACTTGCATTGTCATTAATACACTCTTGCCTAATTTAAATTAGCACACAGAACCACCTTAAACTTAAAAAAGTGCAAAATAAAAACTAAGGTTCCAAAAAAAAAACAAAAAAAAATCAGTACCAAGCAAAATTACAACATATGTTCAAAAAACAAAAAAAACACTCCTTTTTTTGCTTTTATCTTACAGACCACTATCCTGGACTGAGTAGAGATTCCATTAAGAGTTTAGGGCTTTCTTCTCTATCTCATTACTAGCAGAGGTAACCCTTCCTAGGACTAGTTGCTTTGTTGAGAGGCTGTTGTCAGTTCCTCCTGCCAGCTGACCATTCTTCTGGCACCCTTTTTGTACTTGTAGGTTTTATACCAGCTACAGTGTAGTTGTTTCTATGCCTTGTCTAGATTTTGTTTTCTGTCTTATGAATCCTTATAATTAACACTCTGCACAGTTTGTTTTGTAAAACTAAGTACACTATACTTTGAGAAAGATGTGTTGTTATGGAGAGGGTGGAGCACACTGTGATCCACTGCAGTTCTAAAATATGCACTGCAGTAAGTGCCAGTGGCTAGCCACAAACCTGCACTAAAAAAGCACTCAACAGTTTCTCTGTCACACCTTGAGCAATCAGAGAAACCTGTACACTTAAGCACACTCACTCCACTCTCTCCCCGCACACCGCCAATGGGCTGCTATAAAAGTTTCCAAATAGATAATAATGTGCAAGTGTGGAATTTCATCAGGATGTAATATCACCAGAGATATGAAAATAATGTAATTAATGTATCATTGTACTCTTTTAGTCTGATTTTCCATATACTGAACATTTTGAAGCAAACAAAGGTGTGGCCAAAGAATAAAATAACCAGATGTCATAATTTTCTGTGGACCTAACTGTTTTAATACAAGTTTACATACATTACACTTTACCTTAATACATACTGACTTATTAATTAAGGCCACATGCTGTAAACTGGAGACTGTACATTTTTTGACCAATGTAATTTGAAGCTTAAAAGGCAGGTGATAATACAAAAATGAATTCTAAAGGTTTATTAGGTTAATGGAAGGTTGATCAGATGGCTACATTTTTTTCTGAAAATTCATACAAATGTGTTAATTGATGTAACTAGGTTCTAAGTGCTAATGGAGCAATGTAGTTAATGAAAGATAATGTAAAATCAACAGGTTTTCTTATTTTATTAGATACATTCAAACAAAGACTGATCTAAGGGTATACAATTCCATATCTCAGTCACTCTTTGAAGCCTTTCTTTTAAATGGATGGAATGACATTTTCTGCACTCTGTCCACTAGGAGGGCATACAATCGCTGAAGACTCCAATGAAACATTTTAAGACAACCGTACTGTCATATGGGATTCTTCAGTTGTTTGTTGATATGAATAAATACAGCATTTAAAAGGAAGTTTACTACTGTATATCATTACTTTAATACCATCATTTTTATTCTTAACATTTCTCACTCAGGTTATAGGAAAGGGATGTATTGTCATGAATATTGCTACAATTCTAAATGAATGAAGGAGTATGTGCCCCCCCCCCCCCCAATACACACAGGACACAGATTGTAATCCAATAGGTTACCTATTTAATACTTTTGGTTATAGATTAGATGTTCAAATGTCTAATATTGTAATACCATACTGAACAACATTACAATGTGCTCTAATTATCATGATGGTTGCTACATTACTAGTTCAATGTCCTAAGTTAACTGGAAAAGCTGTCATCCCCATACCACCTTAAAACAGAAAAATGATATAGTATACTATAATAATAAATTAACTTTTCATTTCCAGTCCTTTATTCATACTATCCTAAACCAGCAATACAATTTCTTGCTTACCAACCTGTGAATTTCTTATTTTTATAATGCTTATTTTTCATGTTGTTATTTTAGAGGGGAAATGAGAGTCTGAATGATGCCAAAGTACTCCAACCAAATTTATTTACAAAATAAGTAATATTATCATTACTGTGTTTGGCTGACATGTTTATCTAGCATAATTCATGGACACAGTGAGTCAGAAGCAAGGATTAAACCAGCAAAGTTAAAACTTAATGTTGGATGTTTTAGCTGTATATTTGAAGAGTTTTATTTAAATTAATCTATGTGATGTCTAACAAACACATTGTATGTTTTTTTTCTGAAACATGCATATGCCAATGGATAACTGAGAGTGGAGTCCTTACAGTTATTTCTAGCATGTCTAGAAGAAGAACATGGTATTAAAATAAGTGTTTTTATATGGTAAATCATATTAACCTAATTTTCTTACTTTGGAGCTTTGCACACGTATTCAGGTTTCCAGCACAGAAATCAATCATTTTTACTCTTGGAGTGAAACAGAATAACCACTAAATGCTCTCCACAAGATTTCCTTTACACTGATTCATCTAATTGGGATGCTGCAGTTTTGGTTTGGGTGACGGCCATTTTTATGTGTATGCAATTTAATAATGCAATAAGCTCTGAATCATTTATTGCAAAGCTAGAGTATGCCAAAAATAAGGGCTAAGAAAATGTTTGTCTAGGAAATGCAGCCACCACATCCATTAGTTTGGAATTATATATACTGAATATTTATGAAGCAAAAATAAACAAGTGTAGAATTGGCTCACTGTATAGTGGAATGTTACTGGAGTGACATGCTTATGCATATAGGTCACATTTTGTGATAATTAAAAAAATAAACTACCAAAAATCTTCTCAGTCTAAATTTGCAGTGTAAAATTTTAGTCTGTAGACAAAGACAAGAATCTTGAGTTGACCCTGGATTCCTGGACAAATCCCAGCTCAAATATTAAATCTACAAAATGTGTTACTTATACATTTTTCCTCAATTGGCATGAAACTTGAATTTCTACACCATGAACAATGATTTTTCTTCCCCAAGATTATTTTACTTGATATCTTAGTTCATCATTCGCACCAAGATTTAAAAAATGTGGTTCCAGGACATAAGTTTTATTCCTATTAGTTTTCTAACCTGAAATACATTGCCTTCTTAAAATGAGCTCAACGTTTATTGAGGAGAAATTTTTTCTTCTAGTCCACAGTGAAATATGATTTTACTAAGGCTTTTAGTATAAATGGGAATGTTTGTCATAGTCATTATGAAGTGAAGTTTTAAACTTGCAATAATTAGTGTGTAGAATCAAGTGAAAAATTCTATCACTTGGTAGAATTCTCCCATGCCTTCTATTTTACTTTTAGTGTTCCTTTCCCATAAAATCTTTTAAATGTGTCTGCAGTTGATGTCAAGTATCTGTTAAAGTAAAAGCAACTTAATTACAATTTCTGTCCCATTTCAATTTTATTTGATTAAATATTTAATCTAATATGAGTGTGTATAGACTTCTGCATTACTTCACCTCAGTTTTAGTGTAGGATATTAGCAAATTTTTCAGCTTGTAATGGCAAGGAGTGGTAATTGAGTGGTAATTATCACTTTCATATCTGTAGAGCAAAAATCTGTTAACATGAGAAAGGAGCCAAGACTGATATGAGCGAGATGTCTGGATGCAAAACAGTAGTTTGACAATTTCAGAAGTTCAAGGTTTCCCTTTCGATTACCATCTATCAACAACACTCTGTTAAAAAATGCATTGCAATTGGGCTGTATTGGCTGTCTATAGTCATCGCATATCCTTATTAAGACCACCACCTCGCTTTCCATCAATTGGCACGCATTTGAAAGATATTGTAATTCCACATCTTCAATTGCTGCGATATGATGAAGGACTCTTAAACAATGAAGTAAAATTGTGTAACTATCCAGATAATTCTGATTCAAGCATCCAATAATTCATGCCATATTCAAGTCAATTACTAT
Source organism: Erpetoichthys calabaricus (assembly GCF_900747795.2). Lineage (NCBI taxonomy): Eukaryota > Metazoa > Chordata > Cladistia > Polypteriformes > Polypteridae > Erpetoichthys > Erpetoichthys calabaricus. Next base: position 94,743,482 of record NC_041401.2, on the reverse strand, counting down.
ACGTCTTCATCAGATTTGGTACCAAATATCAAAATGGCCTAAATTCAATGTCAAAAGTTCTTATTTCAAGTGTTTCTTTTTTTTTTTTTGCTATTTACACTTGTCTAAGAAGACCAGATCTGCATCATATACAGTATGAGTGCAAAAGTCAGAATTGAACTGCACAATGAGATCACCAGACTGACCACCATGATTAGTGTCCATCTTGTAGGGATGCTCACTGTTGGAAAACACTCTCTTCTCTACAGATTGACATTCACTCATTCAGTTTCTATACTCTTATAGTGTAATTGCTCTAAAGTAACTGTTCTCGTAGATGTGTTTCCATGTGCCTTTGTTAGATGGGTGTTCTGCTACCTTATTACATTCCAGATGGGAACAGGAAATGGGTGGCTATATACCACAGTACTTGATACTTTTTGTCAAGTGACATTTTTGAATAATATTTAGGTAAAATGAAAATGAAGAGCAACTTTATTATGCTGAGATGCATTTGGAATTCTAGGCTGAAAGTACACACCCTCATCAACACTGTAATTTATGTCTAGTACATAAATTCATCAGGGTGTATAGTGGCCGTACCTTCAGTGTGTTCAAGCCACAGTATCAAACAAATTTAAAAATTATTTAGTTAATACTAGATAATATCTGAACAATTGATTCACACAAGATATGGAAAATACCAAATATCTTATGTACTTTACATCCAGTTTTTAATGATGAGAGATTTCTCCCAGTTACAAATTATTATTAGCTAAATTGACTGAAATGTTCAATTTCATTGAATATTACAGTGAGACACTGAATCTTCAGGTACATCATTGTGTTCCTCTTTATAAAAGTTTAATTTGATGTTAAAAGTCTCTTTTACATTTCTTTATATTAATATTAAACATGTTTTTCTTGCTTGTTGTCATCTGACTAGCTATACGTCATATGGCACATCTTCGACTTTTAGGTTGCAGGTGAACTAACAGTTGCAAGATACATGGAGAAGTCACTGCTTTAATGAATTTCCACATGTGTTGGCCTGTGGAGATGTGGAGAGAAGGGAGACAGAAGTACAATACCTACTGTCCACTTCTAACAGTGTGATTACATTTCATGTCAAATTGGAAAGCAAAATACATTTAAAAGGTTTGGTGCATTTATTGATTAATCAATTCACTTAATACAAGCCTTATTTATAAATATTTATGTTTTTAATTAATGGCACATTTTTTGCTCAAGTCTTTTTTTTTGAAAAGCAGAATATTACAGCGGTATACTATTCAGTCAAACAAATAATAATAACAGATACAGTGATCCCTCGCTATATCGCGCTTCGCCTTTCGCGGCTTCATTCTATCGCGGATTTTATATGTAAGCATATTTACATATATATTGCAGATTTTTTGCTGGTTCGCGGATTTCTGAGGACAATGGGTCTTTTAATTTCTGGTACATGCTTCCTCAGTTGGTTTGCCCAGTTGATTTCATACAAGGGACGCTATTGGCAGATGGCTGAGAAGCTACCCAACTTACTTTTCTCTTTCTCTCTCTTGCACTTTCTCTGATCCTGACGTAGGGGGTGTGAGCAGGGGGGCTGTTCGCACACCTAGACGATACGGACGCTCGTCTAAAAATGCTGAAAGATTATCTTCACGTTGCTACCTTCTGTGCAGCTGCTTAGTGAAGCGACATGCTGCACGGTGCTTCGCATACTTAAAAGCTCTAACGGCACGTATTGATTTTTGCATGTTTGTTTTTCTCTGTCTCTCTCTATCTCTCTCTCTCTCCCTGCTCCTGACGGAGGGGGTGTGAGCTGCCGCCTTCAACAGCTTTGTGCCGCGGTACTTTGCATACTTAAAAGCCAAACAGCCCTATTGATTTGTTTGCTTTCTCTGTCTTTATGACAGTCTCTGCTCCTGATGCACACTCCTCTGAAGAGGAAGATATGTTTGCATTCTTTTAATTGTGAGACAGAACTGTCATCTCTGTCTTGTCATGGAGCACAGTTTAAACTTTTGAAAAAGAGACAAATGTTTGTTTGCAGTGTTTGAATAACGTTCCTGTCTCTCTACAACCTCCTGTGTTTCTGCGCAAATCTGTGACCCAAGCATGACAATATAAAAATAACCATATAAACATATGGTTTCTACTTCGCGGATTTTCTTATTTCGTGGGTGGCTCTGGAACGCAACCCCCGCGATGGAGGAGGGATTACTGTACAACCATTTACTTCAAAATCAGTTCAAACAAAAGAAATACAGAGGAGATAACAGAACACCCATCCAAAAAAAGAAGAGATACAAAAGCGGAACTAATAGCAAAAGTAAGTCAATCACAGACCCAGCACCCTTATTCTAAAATAAATTTAATGAATTCTTTACATGCTTTTAAAAAGGTTTGAACACATCCTATAAGAGAAAATGTTATAGAAATGGTAGGGATTCTTTCAGTTAAGCAAGATAAGTCAGCATGCTAGTGTTGTATTGTAGGATATTACAATCAATTTATTTCTATGCACTTTAATGCTGTCATGGACTACACCAAATATTGCTTTAAATGGATTAGAAGTATTGTGACACCAAGGCTATCTGAGAAGCATGAAAGATGTTTAATCAGAATGATGTTAATTTAGTCCATTCCAAAAACATATGGCCTAGTGATGTGTGACCTAGATGACAGCACTTGCAATTTGGGTCATGGCCTGTGTACATTTTGAACAATTTTAAATAAAAAATAAATCTGAGAGTAAAAATATTTTTTGTTGAATTATGGAATGTATGTCACATAAAGAAGCACAAGGTATCCTATCTTTGGCTGAGTTCCACTTCTTTTCTGAGATGCTAGTTGAACGGTGCATTTCCTCCCATTCTCTTGAAGGGTAGATTCTTTGAAAAATTTGTATATATTGTTGAAATACTGCTTGAGTCTTCATCAAGACCAACTAGTATATCTCTAGGATAGATAAAGATGTGAGATGTGAAACATTGGGTCAGTTTCTTTTAATAAAATAGTACTTCCAAAATTGTATTGAAAAAGATCTTAATATTTAATTGTAATGGCTGTTCCCAGATAGTTCAACTGTTTTTATATTATAATAATAAGTATCCAATCTGGTATAATGTGCTAGAGAATTCACTAGAAAAACCACACTTTTATTCAAATTATTTTAGAATCCAGAAATCTTCTGAAATTCTACAAAGACTAATGGTAGAGATATATAGAGCACCATATCATCTGCATATACTGGTATTTTCCATTTTAATACTTCTTTGATAATCCCTGTATACTGTATGTGGTTTCTCCTGGAGATGAATAGCCAATGGCTCAATGGCTATTGCAAAAAGCATCGGTGATGCTGGGCACACTTGTTGAGTACTTTTAATTTTCATTATCCTATTCCATACTATACTACGCTATACTATACTATACTATACAGTATGTATGTTATTATTATATCAAAATGATGTAAAAAAGAAAAGATTGAGATAAAAAATTAACAGTTTCAAAAAAAGGATAAAATTGCAGCAAATGTGTTACAGTATATTAAAACTGGTAAAAGTTGCAAACAAAAATACTAAACCAAACTGTTGCTCATTGCTGGCATTCTTCTTCTTCTGATTCCACAGACACAATATAACTCTTGCTTTCAGAATACTCGTTTTATGTTCTAGCTTGTCAGAATTAACCTTTTTAGCTCTTGTTTCACTTCCTCTAGAGATATGAAGATATGTAGTTGAACATCAACTTTGACCATTACTTTGAGCATAACTGAAAACAAAAGACATTTGATTTAAGCTGTACTTAGGTGCTGTTTACTGCAGTAAAATGCAACGCTCATTAAAGAAAAATCTGTGAATATTCAGATTTGGCTGTTTTTGAATATAATTTCCTCCTCTGAATAAATATCAAGTTGTCTTTACCCTGTAGTTTATTGAATCTATGAGATTTCCAGCATTCAAACCATTTGGTCCTCACTGGTGAAAAACAGTTATGATCTCTGTGTTGGCTTTAAAAGTCCTTTCCAAATATTTTAGGACACAATTCTGCTGTAAATTTCACTGGAGTGGAACTGTCTGATTGAGTAGTCCTTCTCTCCAGATGTTTCCTTCTACATTTATCTTCAGATACCACAAGTTTATTATGAAGTGCTCTGCATTTGGATTCTAAGGCAGTTTTTTTTTTTTTTGGCAGCAGATGTCATTTGTTCTATTTCCTCGATGCAACTTATAAGCATGTACTTTATTTCTTTCAGGTGAGTCCCAGGTACTTTTTGTTCTGAAATTTGCTAATTTTTTCTTTATGCTTATGTCCATTTTTGGTATATTTCCCTCAACTTTACATCAAAGTTATTGCTTGAACATATTTTCTGATTCTTCATATTCTTTATATACTTTTCACTTCCTCTTTCCTATTGTATATTCCTTTTTCTATCCATCTCAAGTTTGATAATCAGTAACTTCAGGTCGGAAGCCTCATCCATTCAGTTTTCTGTGATGTGCTCTGAAGGTATTACATAACCAGTTGGTGTTGATTCTGTTGAAGCACAGGACATGTTTGTGATAGTTACTGATGGTGACAAGGCCCTCTCTGGTTGGATTTGCCACTTGGGAACATAAGGTTTTCAATGCCAGCCTCACTTCTACACTCTCTAACAGCCAGAATGAATGCTATAACAGTAGACCTTGGCTGATTAGGGCATTCGCCTTTCTTGTCATATTTGTAATGAATTTAGAAGAATGTCTTGACAACAGATTCCTTTGTTATGATTTTAGCTGCACTCAGTTGTAATAGTAGTCCTTTTAGAAATGGCTGTACAGTGAATCTTCCTCTTTCGTTTTTACTGTCACTTAGTTGCATTTTCCCCTAGAGCTTTGGAAGAACCCAGACATCATTCACCAGATAACAAAAAGAATGCCAGACAGAAGTCTCATCTGACAACCTGATAGAAGTCATTTTAAAAAAAGCTGATCATGCAAAGATGTCATCTCAAGACTCAAGGGTACAGCTTTATATATGAAAAAGAAGGAATGTGCTTTAACAGTAATAACAGTAATAACCAGGGTTTTTTTAGTTATAATTTTTTCAAATTAATTGCTTAAACGACATGTTATTATTCCTATCAATTTTTTAAATATCTTATTTGACCATTTAAACATTTTGAGATTTGCTTAAAGTAAATTGTATTAATCATCATGTAAACTCTATGATACAAGGTATAAATGGATGAGCACTGTGGAAAGCACTATTTATATTCTATCATGGCGACATTTCCACTGGGATATACTGTATGAGATTTGAAGGAGACAGTAGCTTCTGATGAAAAGAGACCACATTTGTCAAATAGATTTTGCATTTACGGAACAGTTTTTTATTTTATTAAATTTATGAATCACATTACAATGCATGACACATACTGTAGACCAAACAAGCATTCAATTAAAACTATTTCCCATATTTATTTTCCATATCATATTAAATCAAATCAACATCAGCACCCATTCACTGCACAATTCAAGGAACTATGTTACCGAAATCCCAATTTCCAGTAGTCCTTTCTATTCGCTGAAACATTAAAAGCTTCGTAGAGGCCCATCTTGTTTTTTTTTTATTATTGATGGAAAGCTTTGGACAATGCCATGCAGAGTATATTTGATTGTTTTCTAATGAAGCAAAATAAAATGTGCTTTTCCTATTGAGATATAAATGGTGAAATAGGAATCTTTCAACTGGGTAAGATAAGGTGACAAGTGAGTAGTAAAGAGTAAGTATCACAATAGATTTTTTAAGGGAGAGTGTTAACTAATCTGATGTGTTACTGTGAATAATGCTATTAGAGAATCTAAAGTTAACAGTAAATACATAATTATCTGTCAAGCTAACATTTTTTCCCAATTTGACTTAAGTGTCAAAACACATGCTCTAATGCTAGCTGAAACTTGATAATATCATTCAGAATTAAGATTTTGTGCTGGATAAATTTTGAATAATCTTTGATGAGATAGGTGCATGCAGTATACAATCTGTAATTGAAAAATATCATTCTTTGTACAAATTGCTGAAGAACATATCTTATTCATGGATGACTTCTGTTGTGACCAAAGAGGAAAATGTTGTACCTTGACTTAAAACATGTCAGAATAGCAAGGTAACAAAAATAGATTTTTACAAGTAGTTCCAAAAAATAGTCAGGATTTAGGCAGTGGTCATTAACACAACAGGCACGTGAAAGCTGATTGTCAATATTTTAAAAGAAAGAAAAAGCAAAGTCAAAACAAAAAAGCCAAAAGCTCTAAAACTGTCTGCTATGCCTTTTCTATTTAACTGCATCAGAAAACCCTGAATATAGTTTATAGTGTAACACCATCTCATAACAGTATCATGATAATGTCATGCATAACAACATGGTGAATCATGCAACCAGAAACAGATGCGCTTGCCATCCACAGTATGGCAGCAGCAATGAAAAGAAACCAGAAAATGGTAGCTTCTGTGACAGAAACAAAATGGCTCTGAAATAATGTTAAAATGATTTTTAAAAAATATTACATATACAAAAAGTGTTTGTAAACATTAAACAGTTTTTATTTCAGTTAACTGAAATTCTCCTTCCCATCACTGTTTAAGACTGAAATTCTAATTAAAGAATAAAAATAAGAAAATGGGCTTGTTAATTTAAAATGTGTTGTCAATGATATGCACTTTATAAATAACATGAATTATATAATTTGCCATGTTTATTAATAAATCAGCACTAAAACATAAGTAATATGATAGTTATAATTTGTTACTAACCCTCACCTATTCTGTTTCTGCTTCTTGGTAGTCAAATGTGGCACTTGGTACCACTGCCCATCTGTCAAGTTGTTCTGCCTGCTTAAGATAAAGTCATCTCTGATGGAGGATTGCAAGAAATATCGGGTAGAGGAGTCCTTTCATTGGATTGGCTGGCCCAGAGCTGACTCAGCTGTGGAATGGCCAATAGGGGGAGGCAACTTGATATTACATAATACAATTTGGATTTGTCCATCATCTACTGTTGAATTCTGCTCTGTACTTGTAATACTTCTGTTGTACTATTATACTGTACTGAGGATTACTTGTGTTCTGTTCTGTGTATTGTAATTACACCTTGTTTTTGACACCCACTGCATGCCCAACCTACCTGGAAAAGGGTCTTTCTTTGAACTGCCTTTCCCAAGGTTTCTTCCATTTTTCCCTACAAAGGTATTTTTATTTAGGAGTTTTTCCTTGTCTTTTTAGAGAGTTAAGGCTGGAGAGCTGTCAAAAGGCAGGGCCTTTTAAATCCCAATGTGGCACTCCTTGTGTGATTTTGGGTTATACAAAAATAAATTGTATTGTATCATATTGTAATAAAATAAACTAAGCTCATTCATTTGTAATTATCCTATTTAATTTTGTTTTGTGTTTAAATGGGTATGGGATGTGAACATTTCCCTGTAAAAACGGACACAGCAGAAAGAAACCCTGCTTGGCATGGCAGTGTATTAATTCAGTGACACATGGACATTTCCTTGCCATGGGATAATGCTGATTGGCTGTTTTGACTTTTTCTTTGGACTAAGCACAGAAAAAGTTTATGTAAGCATGGGAATGGGCGCCAGCAGTTTTCATTGAAATGTTTCTTTTTTAGAAAAGGACAACATTCTCACATTTGAAGAAGCTTTTTTTTATGCAAACTGCTTTTCTGTGATAACAAGCAATGGCTTTCTATAGCATAGTTAGCTAAACCGAATATAAAAAGCGCTACTGGGAATTATTGAAAGTAAAAGGAAGGCCTGAATGGGCATTTTGCTTTTTATTTAACTGTATGCACTTCTCTTTCATTGAATATGTATGCAGTAGCAATTCACTAGTTTTGTTTTTTCTAGTGCAAAAATATTTAAGCAAGCTTACACAACTCCGGTACAAATTTTGCATATAATGAACAAGCACAATTTACAAATTGGATTTTCAAAAATTGTTGGCCACTTCCCACTAACCTGATGCCCCTCCACTCCAGTGATTATTATTTTTTTCTCATTTACATTCTGATACTTTGATATGTATTAAATATGACTCTTCAGATGACTCAAGTTTAATTGGAAAATATGCAGCAGCAAAGGTTCTTAGAAAGTCTAAGTGTGTTTACTCAACTAAATGTTTGTTTAAGTCTTTGATGCTTTTATGTTTTATCACCCTTTATGTCTTGTGCATAAAATAGAGTATAATAGTATATTGTCAAAACTCACTGTTGCATGCAAATTAATTTCTTTGAACAGCTACTTTTGTGTGTATATACAGAATACCATATTTAAAAAATCATATTTTCTTTGCATATCCTTCTTAATATTTTTGTAACATATTAAAAATAGTAGCTTACTAGAAGCAGCACCTGGTATTGCACAAGAAAGTCATTTTAAGCGCCAGTTCATATGTTTGCTATTCAGGCTTCAGTCTATTCCTTGCTGTGAGCCAACAGATGACACTGTCATTCAAACTTTAGTAGAAAGGAGAAAAACAACACTGGGAGCCCAAAGGTCAAATGTCTGGGTCAGGACATAGTCTACGGTCTTCCCTGATCAAATGAGAGAGGTGTGTAAGTTTTGGTAGAGATTGTTTCAATTGTGTGGACTGGTATACCTAACGTGACCATTTATTTTTTTCCTCAAAGCGAGACATCTACTAATTTTTAGGTAATAGTATGTGTATTCAAGAAAACACATATTTCTTTATAGTATTAATTTATTAATGAAAAGAACAGGAATGAACATATGAAAATAAATAATTTATGTGGTCTTATATTTTTCTGAAGAACAAATTTCAAATAAGAATGAAATTCTTGGCAGGATTTTTAAAAATTTACTTTGGTAATTAACATTGCTTTAAGAACTGCGACTTGCAACTGTATTTTTTCGCTCATCCACAACTTATTCATAAAAGAAAAGACCCTTTCTACGGGTGCATTAGTGCCAGGCAGACATAAAATATATTCAATAATTATACGAAAGTTTGTATGATTCAAATTATTGGTGTGAAAGTGTTTGAACAATTCCACCCAACGACTTTCGATTGAAACATTCCCAGTGTTCCATTCTATCACTTTTTGCGATGTAATGTAGTTAGAAATAGTGAATACTCATCAAATACTTCTGTATCTTAGTTACAATTAATAAATCCCTTTTCAATCAATACATCCATTACACTTTGAATTTCTTGCCACATAGGTATTTTGGTTAAATTCGCCCATTAAAATATTTCTAATTCTTCACAGAACAAAGTCCACTGCTCCAAATATTCTTTGCTTATTTTATAGAACTCAGTAGCTGTAGTTTTCATATATTCTTCGTCAACACCACTGCAGCCATTTTCTTGCAATTTTGCCATTAAATTAAAAATGGAGTAACAATAACACAAGTCGATAAAAAAACAATAATCACTCGTCAAGAAAGATGCGCAACTGAGGAGTGAGCGAGCTACCAGGCTTCTGACTGACTTGCATGTGTGTGAGACGTATTGCGCATGCCGTCATTGATGCACTACTAGGTGCTACCGTCGGATTTTTTTATTTTTTGCACCTTTTATTGAAATTGTTACAGTGGGTTGCTCTCTTTCTGAAAACGGGATAGGCTACCTAAAAAGGGGATGGTCCCGTTCAAAACAGGACGTATGGTCCCGTTAGGTATACCGGATACTGGATATGTGTGTGAAAGCTGCCAATGCATTAATTTTTGTTTTGTCTCATGTAAACTGACGTGCATACACCACTAAACTGCCTGTGCAGTATTTTTGCAAATGATTTTTTATTATTTAAGATCTTTCCATTCGTTATAGCATAAAAAATAAAAAGAAATAATAGCAACAACAACAATAATAATACTTAGACCAGAGTAAGATTGGAGGCAGAATAAAATAAAATATTATAATCTGGCTACACTTTCCTTGTTTTTGTAATATTATTCTGCTTATACCTTACTAGAAAATCCTGCAATACACTATTGTTGGTCACACTTTGAGCTGGTATCGTGGCTTCATTACACTACTGGTCAAAAGTTTTAGAACGCCTCAGTTTTTTAAGTATTTATGGTAATGCATGCAGATTAATATCTTAATGTTTCATGAAATCAAAGCATTGAATAAACAATGGCATATAAAAAATATGTCAAGGAATCATTAAGTGTACAAACTTTTATTCAAATTTTTGATTAATCAAAATAGCCACCTTTTTGCTGTTATAACAACCAAACTGTGGGAACCATTTTGATTCAGAATGCCAAGCACTCTGTTGAAGTCACCAGCTCTGACTCCAGAAAAAGAACCCCAGACCATCACATTTCCTCCTCCATGTTTGACAGTTGGTGTCACACACTATGGAACCATTCTTCCACCAACTCGACAGCGTACAAGCACCCTACGTGATGAACCGAAGATTTCAAATTTTGATTCATTGGTCCATAAGACTTTCTTCCAGTCTGCAGTAGTCCACAGCCGGTATTAGCACCCTACGTGATGAACCGAAGATTTCAAATTTTGATTCATTGGTCCATAAGACTTTCTTCCAGTCTGCAGTAGTCCACAGCCGGTATTTCAAAGCCCCATTTTGTCCATTAAGGAATGGTTTTCTTACTGTCACTCGCCCTGTCAAACCTGCAGCATAAAGTCTCATCCACAGTGAAAACTGAAACTTGCTTTTTTCACCCACTGTTAAGCTGTGTTTAAAACTGTTGTGCTGTGAGACGCCTACAATGCAAACTGGTGACCCTAAGAAACTTGTCTTCTGATTGGGTTGTGACTTTGGTTCTGCCAGATTTCTTCCTATCAGAGTTTCTTCAAGCTTCTAATTGCCTTCTGATTTTGTAGGAAACCATACTCAGTGACACTTTGGTTGTTTTTGCAGTTTCTCTAAATGAAAGAAAGGCCTGCTATTCAAAGGGCTCTGTCTCATTTAATTTGTTAATTGCCATTTTCTTGCCATTATCACTGGAATATTGTTCAAGTAGTACTTCAGAGGGTGTAGTAACACAGTCCGTTCCAACTCTGCTTTAAGACAGGCAGAGGGCTTTTAAGTAATCAACTAAAGTTGGGACACCTGTGCAAATTGCTTGCTTCAACTTGCAAGGCTTTTTCCCTGAAGAAGGCCCATATGTAATGTTCTAAAATTTCCTTTTTTGCTAACCTAAACTTTAAATTTAAACCCCTGGTAGTTTACTGCTTACCTTTTCACTGTTTTAGGTCATACATTGCATTTGAACTGATTATATTTTAAGAAAAACTGGATAAGTTGAGATGTTCTAAAACTTTTGACCGTTGGTGTATTTGTGATGCTGGTGAGTGGAATACTGCTTTCAGCACCATGTCTGACCATTGTGCATATAGGGTTAGGTCCTATGGAATAACAAGTGCTTGACTGTCTTCCAAAATTTCATCGACATTTTTGATATTTTGGGAATTTATGTACTTTCCTATATTGAGGAGATTCTTATTGTGAAGAAGGTATTAAGCAGATTTCAGCAAAAAAATCTTTTTTAAAATTCAAAAAATGTGAATTTCACAAAGACTCAGTTTTGTTTTTGGGTTATGAAATCATCCAGTCTGGAATTAATACGGAAAATAGTAAAGTGTCTGATATCTGGAATTGGAAACCTCCTGAGATTATCAAACAAGCTCAGATGTTTTGTTTGTTTCTATGGTTATTACTGTTGGTTCATCAAGAATTTTAGATAGTCATGGCACCTACAGCTCCATTTCTTAAGAAATCTAATTAAAACATTTTTTCATTCCAAATGCTCAAAAGGTTTCTTTTGATCAGCTTAAATCTTTGTTTATGCAGGCCGCCATCCTCTGATATCCAGTTTCTAATTTTTAGAATTCTAACTTTAGAGGAAATTGATGCATCAAACATTGGTGTTGGAGGTATTTTGTCTGAAACATTTCCAGATTCAGGAAAAATTAATCCATGGGCTTATTTTTCAAGGATGTTCACCACAGCTTGACCAAAACTAATGATATGGGAAGATGTGAATTACTTGCTATAGAATTGGCCATGAAAGTGTGTCATTGTTGGTTACAGGTTACTTTTCTTAAGGTTAAGTATTCTTTTACCACTTTTATAGATCATAAAAATTTAGTGTATATGAAAATGTGTAAAAGACTATTTTAAAAATTTTAACGCCATTGGCTTTTGCTTTGTAACAGATTTATGTTTATTATTTCCAATAAACCTGGGGATAAAAATTAAAAGTGAATACACTTTCTTTTATATTTGATTCTAATGAACCTGGTATCTCCCCTGATTGTATTCTCTCCTACAAAGGTTTTAGGGTTTTTTGATAGTGTATTCAAGCCTGCATAATCTTTGGGAGAGGGTAATGAGATCGTTTTTTCTTATAATAGCAATACAGGTAAAATTCCATTAAAAGAAACACCATTTTAATGAAATCCTCATTTTAACAAATTTTTTATTTGGTCCGAGGGCCTCATGCATAATGCTGTGCGTAGAATTCACACTAAAACATAGCGTATGGACAAAAGCGGAAATGTGAGTATGCACAAAAAAAATCCAGATGCATAAATCTGTGCGTACGTCAACTTCCACATTCTTCCACTCCATAAATCCTAGTCAGCGTGAAAAGTAATGTACGTGCACGCACCTGCGGCCCCACCCCGATTCCTCCCAAAATTATGCCTCTTTGAATATGCAAATCAATAATTAGCCCTTAAGTTCAACATTCTATGAAAAGACATTGGCAAAAGCATGGGGGAAAATAGAAGAATTTCAGCGAATACCAAGTGGAGGCACGGAAAAACAGAGGTATAAACAACAAAAGGAACTTGATCGAGTGACATAGAGTGTTGGAGAAACTCGAAAGCTCAAGTTTACAAAGTTGGACAGTGCCCAAAATAAAATAGAAGTGGTCAGATATCAAAGTTGCCATGAAAAGGTGAGTCATAGCCCACCGTCTGAGTGTCATATGGAAGCTTATTAGTGTACAGAGAAAAGAAAAAAAATAGGGACACAATGGGAAAAAAAGCCCAAAATGTCAACTTTAATCTCAAAATTTCCACTTTAATCACGTAGTTTATTTTGTCATTTAAGTAGAACGTCATAAGCTACATCTTAAAATCATTTAATTTACTAGTTTTTCAAATCCCATCGTAACTAAAGTAGCATGTTAAATGCTTTGTTTTGTAAATGCTATGTGCTCTATGTGTGTGAATCACTACGTGCTTCTTAAATGAGCTTTCTCTTCCTCCGACAGGATACAGAATACATTACATTTATGATATCACAGCTCTCTGAACAATTTAAATATTAAGATGTATGCTTGATATCATTTTCATGATGATAGGAATTAAAGCACATATTAAACATGGGAACACAGTGGTGTCCAGAGATTGTTCCAGCCTCCTGCAGGATGCTTTAAATGATAAACGATATGTGGTTAATTTCAGTGTATTTGATAAAGCCGCATCAAGGATGTAGATCTAAAAAAGAAAGGAAACCCACACTAGAACAACAGCACTGCTTTGATGCTGGGTTTCGCCAGTTTGCAAAACTCATAGGAAAACTTGCATATGCCAGGGATTGAGCTGGCGTGAAAATATGCGTGGCTTTACAGCAAGTTTAGTTTTTATACATCGCGATGTGAGCATGGAAACGGGTGTACGCAACATTTTTGTGTGTATGCACCGTTTATACATGACTAGCAAAATACCCGCGCTTCGCAGCGGAGAAGTAGTGTGTTAAAGAGGTTATGTAAACATATATATATACATATACATATATACATATATATACATATCTACATATAGCAAAATACCCGCGTTTCGCAGCGGAGAAGTAGTGTGTTAAAGAGGTTATGTAACTATATATATACATATATATACATATCTACATATACACATATCTACATATACATATATATATATATATATATACATATACACATCCACATATACTGTATATACATATATATATACACATAACATATATATACACATACATATGCACACATACATACACACACACATATACATATATGCATATACACATACATATATATATACACACATACATACATACATACACACATATATATATACAGTAATCCCTCCTCCATCACGGGGGTTGCGTTCCAGAGCCAGCCGCGAAATAAGAAAATCCGCGAAGTAGAAACCATATGTTTATATAGTTATTTTTATATTGTCATGCTTGGGTCACAGATTTGCACAGAAACACAGGAGGTTGTAGAGAGACAGGAACGTTATACAAACACTGCAAACAAACATTTGTCTCTTTTTCAAAAGTTTAAACTGTGCTCCATGACAAGACAGAGATGACAGTTCCGTCTCACAATTAAAAGAATGCAAACATCTTCCTCTTCAAAGGAGTGCGTGTCAGGAGCACAGGCTGTCACAGAGATAGAGAGAAAAGCAAACAAATCAATAGGGCTGCTTTTAAGTATGCGAAGCACCGCGGCACAAAGCTGTTGAAGGCGGCAGCTCACACCCCCTCCGTCAGGAGCAGACAAAGAGAGAGAGAGAGACAGAGTTTGTTTTTCAATCAAAAATCAATACGTGCCCTTCGAGCTTTTAAGTATGCGAAGCACCGTGCTGCATGTCGTTTCAGGAAGCAGCTGCACAAAAGATAGCAACGTGAAGATAATCTTTCAGCATTTTTAGACGAGCGTCCGTATCGTCTAGGTGTGCGAACAGCCCCCCTGCTCACACCCCCTACGGCAGGATCAGAGAAAGTCAGTGCAAGAGAGACAGAGAAAAGTAAGCTGGGTAGCTTCTCAGCCATCTGCCAATAGCGTCCCTTGTATGAAATCAACTGGGCAAACCAACTGAGGAAGCATGTACCAGAAATTAAAAGACCCATTGTCCGCAGAAACCCGCGAAGCAGCGAAAAATCCGCGATATATATTTAAATATGCTTACATATAGAAGCCGCGAAAGGCGAAGCGCGATATAGCGAGGGATTACTGTATATATATATATATACAAATACAGACACATATATATATATATATATATATACATATACATATTTACATATCTACATATATATACACATATATATACATATCTATATATATATATATATATACGAGCTGTATATACCCGGCGTTGCCCGGGGCAGAAGTAACCTAATCGGTCAAACACTTACATATATACCAAAGTAAACCTAATCGGTCAAACAGTTACATATATAAAAAAACCGAACCTAATCGGACAAACAGCTTCATATATACAGAAGCGAACCTAATCGGACAAACAGCTAATCTATATACATAAGCAAACCTAATTGGTCAAACAGTTACATAAATACAAAAGCAAACCTAATCGATCAAACAGCTTCATATATACAGAAGCGAACCTAATTGGTCAAACAGTTATGCATGTGCAGAATGATTTTACAAAGATTATGCGTGTTAACAATCATTAAAAAGAAAAGATTAAGGAACTCTTCTTGTATATGTGATGAAGCTGGATGAAGCTGACTTGACGAAGACGTAGGTGGCATAGATTGGTTTTTCTAAAACAGAAGAAAAAAATGAGTATCTATTATTATTTTAAATTAGAATGAAAATGAGAACCTTGATTAGAGATAGATTATCCGTATTAAAATATGTGCATGAATAAACTTTTGCTAACTCTGTAGCAAAAGTTTATTCATACAAATTGGAATGGGATGGCTTTGTGAAAAAGTAAAAATTACATAAAAATAAATTGAGAATGCGTACTTCCATTTGACTGAGATTATCTGTAATGATGAAAAAAAAGTTTAGTATGTTTTTTTTTCCATACGGGAAGGATGTAAAACCTTACATAGGCACCCTTCAGCCCGTACTGAAGGGTAGTGTCAGATTCTTACTGACTAAAAAACACCCTTTTTATTCCACAGCTACCCGAAAAACCACTATTAGGCATTACTTTGGGGGTGGCAGTAGTTTAGTTATGAAACAGCTGGGTCCTGAAAAAAATCTGTCTTATTAGTGGCTTCATCACATATAGAAGAACAGTTCCTCAATCTTTTCTTTTTCATGATTGTTAACACGCATAATGTTTGTAAAATCATTGTGCATATGCATAACTGTTTGACCAATTAGGTTCGCTTCTGTATATATGAAGCTGTTTGATCGATTAGGTTTGCTTTTGTATTTATGTAACTGTTTGACCAATTAGGTTTGCTTATGTATATAGATTAGCTGTTTGTCCGATTAGGTTCGCTTCTGTATATATGAAGCTGTTTGTCCGATTAGGTTCGGTTTTTTTATATATGTAACTGTTTGACCGATTAGGTTTACTTTGGTATATATGTAAGTGTTTGACCGATTAGGTTACTTCTGCCCCGGGCAACGCCGGGTATATACAGCTCGTAAATTATTAAACAGTAAAATCTTCTTCTGTAATTTGCTACCGTGGCAATTTGTGTGTCTGTCCAGGATTTTAAATGACCTGTAGCTCGCAAACCGTTGCACCTATACACTTGAAATGTGGTACACATATAGTACGTCACGTCTACTATCCGCTTTATGGGTGATGATTGTTTTAGTCTTTTTATCTTTATTTTATTTTATTGTACAATCAAGTCCTATCTGCGCACAGCAGGGCAGCCGTGGGCGGATGCGTATGGTGTATTCACTCGATGTTATCGTGCATTGCGCTGTCAGTGGTATTTTGATAAAAGAATTTGAACAACATATAAGAAGCGTATAAATTATTAAACAGTAAAACATTAACATTTAAGAAGTAAAGTTACATTAAGTACTACTGCAGTGCCTTCGGGTATACCTCATTTTTTGTTTGCCCATTACATGCTTAAATGTATACATTTTTTGGTGTACCTACCCGAGAACATGCGACATATAACCGAGCGTGGGAGAAGCATGGATTTTAAACACGCGTTGAGTTCATCTGCTGGTCTCCCTCGTGGAATAACTGGTAATGTTTGACTAAAATCTACAGCGAGTAAAACGACATTACCTCCTTTTTTTTTTTTTACGATCTCTGAGATCTTGCTTTTTTCGGTTCAAGGCTTCATAAGCTCTTTTATGTTCTATGGTGTACTTATCCCAAACCATCATCTTTGAATGTTGCAAGACTTTCGCCTTGTATGTAGATCGGGGTAATTACATTCATTGCATTCCTAGTCTGAATCACAATGTGATTGTATGGGTGGTTACCTGGCACTGTAGGGTTGCCACCCGTCCTTTAAAATACGGAATCGTGCCGCGTTTGAGAATGAAATTGCGCGTCCCGTTTTGAATCAATACTGGACGGGATTTATCCCGTATTTTTTTTATAATTTTTTTTTTAAAGCAGCGTCTCATGCAAATCATCCCACAAGCATTTTATGAAGATGCCTCCTTTCCTACTTTTGATTGGGTAATACTTGATGTCATCGTTAGTTTGATTGGTGTTTTTAACTGTCCAGTGAGTAGAGCGTGTCTTTCAACCGTAAGCAGATTTTTTGCACTGGTATCACTGACCTCGACGACGGTGACGTTATACGTCAAAAATAAATTACGATAAATGACGATTTTACCGATACTTTATTACGACGGCGGCTACATAGACACGATCAAATAAAAACAAAAAAATCAAATAATCATTCTACATTTTCAAAACGTCGAAAAAACGACGGAATGAAAAAAAGGCCCACCCGACGACCCACCCATTCCATTTTTATATATATAGATATATATATATATATATATATATATATAGACATACATATATACATACATACATTCACATATATATCCCCGCTGTTTTATAAACGAACGCCATATAAGGCCGTCCTTTCTCCTTGCTTAGCGGTTCTATATTGTTTATTGTTCGTTTATTACGATTGTTATAGTTATTGTGTAGCTATTCGAGACTCACTTTTCTGTTCAGGTACCCATTTCCTTTATGTAATCCGCGGATTCTCCGCTATTTTTTGTTCGTTTATTACGATTATAGTTATTTATTGATTCCCTTCTTTAGCTGACTGCCCGCTCATATAAGGCGCTCTGCTGTTTTTTTGTGAAGCAGCCTTTACACGGTTTCTCCTCAGTTTTATAAACGAACGCCATATAAGCCCATCCTTTTTCCTTGCTTCGCCAAGGAAGCAGCCTTTTTATTTAATCCACGGGTTCTATGCTGTTTTATTGTTTGTTTATAACGATTGTTATAGTTCTCTTTGTATACCACGTTGTCAGTTCAGCACTCCGGTTGTAAAATGACCAAGCCATGCAAGCTTACTGTTGAGAATGCAAAGTATAGTTGTACAGGAGAAAAGCAATCTTGCCTCAAATCAATGGCAACCTTTTGTAGGTCTATGAACTTAATTTAAACTTTAGGTTTACACGGTGCTTTGTTTCCGAAGTACCTGCATTCATGAATATGTCTGTATGCGTCAGTCGCTTCATATTCTTTTCCTACATTATCAATTGTGTAATGTGTTTTTTGAACAGGTTTGATTCATCGAAGTGATCACTCGTGCTGCGTTCAGTCACTTCACGTGAGCCGCTCTCTTGTGTGATGTTGCGATGTCCACGGCTTTATTTAATGTTAGCTAAGACCCGGTACTTAAAAGTTTCTCGCTACAGCAATTTTAACTCCGTTACAAAGTGATCCAAAGTCTCGTTTATACCTCGTGTCTTCTCATTAAACTTGTATGTCGCGAATATGGTATTGCAAACGGCAGCGGGAGCGTTTCTATAAACTTAATTTAAACTTACGGTTTACACCGTGGTTTGTTTCTGCAGTAGCTACACTTATGAATATGCTTGTATGCGTCACTCGCTCGCTTCTTATTTTTTCGCTGCCTTCTCAATTGTGTAATGAATGTTTTTTTCAGCGCTCTTTGGGGCTCTTCCTTGTTTTCTACGTACTGCGTTCACAGTCAGTTCACGTGATTATGTGGGAGGCGTGATGACGCGATACGCAACTCCGCCTCCCACGGCCATCGAGCTGCAGTCTATTACAGTATATGGACAAAAAAGAGGTTCCAGTTATGACCGTTACACGTAGAATTTCGAAATGAAACCTGCCTAACTTTTGTAAGTAAGCTGTAAGGAATGAGCCTGCCAAATTTCAGCCTTCCACCTACACGGGAAGTTGGACAATTAGTGATGAGTGAGTCAGTCAGTCAGTGAGGGCTTTGCCTTTTATTAGTATAGATGCCCCGGTCTGTTTCCTGTGGTACTAATGTTAAAAAAATCTTATTACATTGGTGTCAATCTTATCTGTAAAATTTGTTACAACTAAATAATATTTCATAAACAAAGCAGCAAAAGAGACATATTTCTTCTGGCTTTGGCCCAAAAATCGTGATTCAGGAGCTTTTCTGAACAACCAATTGGATTGTGTTTGCAGCCAGATACTCTTGTGCAGTGCAGCAGAGCTTGAGAGGAGCTTCTGCACCCTGGAGACATTCTGGGCAGATCAAGGGGCAAGATAACCCACAATCAAATTTGACTTCTACTGTACTTGTGAAGGTCTGGATGTCTACCGTATCCAGTACATCAACCAGATTGAGGATTAATTTTTGGCATGCCCTTCAGCAAAAGTGCCAACTCCTGTGATTCTGTCATGTTTATGCTACTCAACCAGTTTTATAAATTTGCTGAGATTTTACCCTGTGAACACCTGTACCCCATTATTTTTTTTAAATGTTGCATTTGAATGCATCTTTGAATTTCATGCTTGAAAATGTATGCATTCGACAATTTTTAGTTTGGAATGTGACCTTCATTTCCTCAAAATTTTTAACATGACCTTTTTATGTAAAATCTTTCCAGGTTAAACAAGAAAAAGGTGAATAAGAGCAACTGGCAATCGGAGAGAGCAGATCAATTCAATAGGCAACGTAGGCAACTGCTTAGGGTGGCATTACCAGATGGGCACCATTTATGAAAGTTAAGTTAAGGGAAACACCTCCAGACACAAAAGGATGCTGTTTATGTTACTCAAGTGATGCACATGCTAGACTGCCACACCTCCAACCCCTTTGATGATATGAACACCAAGGGCTGCCATTTTGCTAACTCAAGGAGTGTGTGCTCTGGACACCAAGAGGGACCTCTCTATCCATTTGGGCTTCAGCACTGACAGAAGCAATTTATTTTAAAGAAATATTTGTAAAATATTTCACTGCCATTGATATTGGTAACAGGAAAAAGGTGATGCCTTTTAGTTTGGGATTCTTCAATCAGCTTTGTCAACTGCTACACATCATCCGCATTAAAACGTCCATCAGCTAACCCAAAACAGATGCTGAATATGGTGTTGCAAGTAGACAGGAACCAGTTCTTTCCCCTTGAATTATCTTCTATACAGGAAGTCTTGCAGGCTTCAATCTGAATCTTCCATTTAAACTACTTTATGAGAGGCAGTCTCGTGGCCTGCCTGATTTCATCCAGGAGGGTTAGGACGAGGAAGGAACTCCCTCCTCCAACAATATTGTTTAATACGTTGTGGATGGAAGAAACCACTTCACAAAGCCATGACCCCACATGATGGAGCACAAGCAGGCAGCTCAGCACATGCAGACTCAGTTCTATAATCGGGGCCCTAGCCTCTCAGAGTTTCATATAGGGGACAGAGCTATGTTGCTCATACCCATTTCTCACTCAAGTTTCCAAGCACACTGGCTGGGGCTGTACAAGGTTTGAGAATGCAAAGAACTGGTAGTCTGTCTAAACCCCCAGCCCAATCAGTGTCCACGAGTGTCTATCATGTTATCTTCTTAAACTTTGGCATCCCTTGATGGAGCCAGCGACACTGCTCTTTATGAACGCTAAAGTCCTCAACTTTGGCAAAGCCTTAGCCCCCGGCTGAACAAAGTGCTGGGGGCCACCATCCTCTTCAGTGGACACAGGGCCATAATTGTTACTCACAACATTGTCACTCAACCTCGGCTTGTGCTCAGGAAATGTCCTTTCGGCTCCCAGAGGTGAAGAAGGTGGAGGTAGAGTTTCAGATGAAGTGCATGCTAGACCTGGATATCACAGAGACACAACCAGTGGTGCAGCCCCATTGTTCTGGTCCTCAAACCCAAGGGAAATTGGTAGCTTTGTAACAATTTCCATCGGCAGAACCAGGCTGAGGGTGAATGATCTCTTGGAATGCGCAGGTAGTGCCTGGTTTCTTTCCACCTTCAACAGGACAAAGGGCTATTGGATAATCCCCCTGACCAACTTAGTGAAAGAAAAGACTATGTGCAACCCCCCTAGTGGTCACTGGCAGAACTGTGCCCTGCCTTTTAGACTGCACGGGATCCTGGTAATCTTCCAATGTCTGGTGGATTAAATGCTTCGGCCATACAATGCCTATAGTGCTGCCTATATTTATGATGTCATCTATCTTTAAAATGGCCCTAATGTAGGCTCTTGTGTTAATCTCCTTTAACTTTTTTCTTCCATTTCTTCTCCAGATTGACACAATGGACACCAAAATTCAGGCTGTTGCCAGAGCTGAACATCCCATGTACCTTAACCAGAAACTGCCATAAAATGGGTGATCTACTTCTTGAGGCAAGAGATCACACTGGTGACCATTCATGCCCCGCTACAGGGATTGTGTTCACACCAGTGGTTCCTGAGTTGGCAGACCTACAAGTTCAAGGTCTGACACCAACTAGGGTTGCTCTGTGCCAACACTGATGCTCTAGATCATGGGTGTTGAACTCCGGTCCTTGAGGGCCGCAGTGGCTGCAGGTTTTCATTCTAACTATCTTCTTCATTAGTGACCAGTTTTTGCTGCTGATTAACTTCTTTTGCTTTAGTTTTAATTAACTTGACTCTGGCCCCTGAATTGTCCCTTTTTCCTTAATTAGCCGCCAAACAATAATGAGACATCAAACAAGCCGCCACATGACCAGCTCATGTGTGCCCATCACACAATAGCTGAAAATAAAGAAAGATCAACCTTACCGAGATCATCACCTATCAGGTCACCAAAACATTTTGATGGTGTTCTTAGAAAAAACAGAAAAATCAACAGTTTTGGAAATGTCTGCTGTGGCAGAATGAGAGCGGCAACAAGCCATGCAATTAAATAATGAGTTTAATTAACAGCAAGAGTAAAACTGGCTGGAGTTCAACACCCCTGCTCTAGATGCTCTCTCTCAGATCCATGACCTCGCAGTAAAGTCTACTCACCCCTCTGCAACTGAGCCTCTGCGGAGGGCATGTCATAAATGGGTGCCTGAACATCACCTTCATGGTTCTATCAAGGTGTGTAATACTGATTTCAGCATTTTTTCCAATTTCCCATCTACCAAATACCAACAAAAAAAAAAAAACAGAAAAGGTGACCTGATAACACGATGAAACACCAAACCTGAAGTGTACTTGCCTCTAGAGGCCTGTGGAACCATAACAACATTAATAAGCCTATGTCCCTCAGGTTTACTACAGATAGTGTATAACACTGTTCTGGAATATTTGAATTCAAAATTAAGTTCAAATAACACTATCTTGTATTGGCCATCTCTTTATTGACCTTCCTTTACTTCAGAAGGCTTACTAAGAAAATGTAAACTTAGATGCAAAAGATAAATCAAAGCCAGCTTGGTAGAATACATTTTTTTGCAATTTTTCTGCAATGTGTCTAAATCATAAAATCCCTATAAATCTGCCAGGCTTTTATCAATATAAGTTTTTTTTAAAGATTTTTTGTGACAACTGTATATTTCTTGCAATCATCCATATAAAGCAATAAATATGTTTGGCTAGGAAGAAGGAATATGTTATATAAATGCTAGTTACATAAAGGAATATGGCCATTACTTTACTATGTCTTTATTCTGTAATTTTATTTTTAGCTGTTTAGGGCAATGAAAAATAATATAAAATACAGAGTAGTACAATCACTGTAACTAAAGGAAGGCATGTATGACAACATATTACTGTGGGAGAATATTTAAATATATATACTGTATATATATACAGTATATATACTGTATACACACACATGTACACTCAAGTCTCCAGTAGCAAAGCAGGCCAAGGAGGAGCTATTATACAGATTCCCAACAGCTGCAGAGGTGGATGAGGGCAATGGCAGACAGACTGGCTATAAGGTACTACTCCGTTAAAGTGAGTTAGCGGCAGTTTTTTGCAGTTTCAATGTCAGATCCTGTATGTCACATATTGTATGTGCCGCAGCATAAGGCATTGAAATCATAGTGCGTGGGCCACTTCCTTGCAAGGTGAAATTCACCTTAAACAAAAAAAGCCATGTCTCGGGCTCATCTTCCCAAACTATTAAGAAGAAACTGGAAACTTCTAGTCCAGTCCTACACGTTGGTGGCAGATGTGTGATGGCTGCTTTCCTGAGACCCTGCAACTACTCAGGGATCCGGTCCTACATCTGTGATTGAACCCACTTCAAATGGAGTAGGCCTGAAAAAATGTGGGCTAAACATCAGAAGTTACAATCTCTTCTGGCTAGAGAACTGTTCTCAGTAAGACACCACAAAATGCAGTCAAAATAGAAATATGAATATAACGTTAATGTTGCAATAGAAAATATGTGATGCCTGGGTAACTATACTATATAATTGCATATCCTTCCATTGATAATTTCTTCATATCCTACAATCATATTAAAATTTCACCCTAGTCATGTAATTTTCTGAAATATTGAAAATATCCACAAACTTCCATCCTGTCATTACACCATAGTAACAAAAATTTTCACATACCTGTTGCTGTCCTTTCTTTACTACTTCCGGCCCCTGCCCAATCAGTGTCACCAGACTGAATCTCTGTGACTGCTGGTTGGAATAGAGCTGAGAAACAGGGCAGTATTTTGTTCTCCCTGGGCATTCATAGCAGGTTGGCATTTTGGTTGCTTAATATTTGCATTGTACATTCAATAAACATTTTCCTTTCTTTAATAGGCTACACATAACTTAAATTCGAAAGCGTGAAGCTAGCTACAAAATTACAAATCCTGTACACTTGGTAAGTTGGCCACTAAGTTGTTTATGAAACTGCTTGAAACACCGTTTTATGTGAGATGCTGCACGTCAGTGTCAGCTAGACACAGCATGCTAATAATGCTAGAGACTCAGTGCAATTTAGGCAGTATGACATTCCGTAGGGACAATCACAGCTACCTACTTTGCAGTCACCTACTGCTACTAAGGTTGTGAACCAATGTCAGGTTAAAAGGATTTTGTTACATCCTCCTCCATGATTTCCTTTCTTTAGATTTTTTTTTTTTACTTTTGCTGTTCATTGTAAAATAGTTACATGCAGCTTAGTTTCACTTTCACATGTGAAGTTGTACCACTTGGGGAGCGTTCATCTTTTCATAGATGTACTAAATGCATGTATATTTATTTATGAAAATTTGAAGGGGTGTGCATGGCAGCTCCACTGGCCCAGAAACATCACCAGTTCACTGGGACATCTCCCAGGGTTCCCGACAGCCAATCCACCCCTCGTGTATACTGTTCACCAAGGTATGTTTTGAGATGAGAAGTGCATTAATAAAATTAATTTTCAATGAAACATTTTAACAGATAATCCTTATGTCATTCCAGAAGAAACATTTGAAATGTTTGAGGGTGGCTAACAGAAATGTGCAAAAGCTTATACATTAAATTCCTTCTAAGACAGCTTAATAGAGCTAAGCATTCCCTGTGTACAAGTCAAAAATTGGTCTTAACAGTTTTTGACTGTTAACAGAATATACAGTAGCATATCTGACATACTGGTACACTTCAGGTAATTTTGATGTTCATACTGGGTTTCCATTACAGGTAATCATTTTGCTCTGACTGAGATATACAGCTGGTAGGAGATAACTGCTCAATTTTTGTCCTTTCTCCCTAGGTTCTACTACTTAAATGTGGTAGGTATGTGATGTAGCTAGGAAGTTTTGATGGCATATTGATTTTTATGGCGAGTTTTAAATAATATATTTTACAGTAACTGTATAAAAGTACACAAGTACATTTTATACAGTCCAAAAAAGGCTTATGGCAATGAAAACAGGCATGGAAAAAAGACACATTTATACAGCATAAGAATTGCGGTAGATGGATGAAACAGAAAGCTAATCTATTTACAAAAAACTGAAATAGCCCACTTATCAGTAAAATTACATTTTGAAAAAGTAACTGACTGGAGCAACTGAATACTTCCTGGTTTCCTTGAGGAAAATGACTGAATATTCTAAAGACTCATTACTATTATGTTCCTTGAAATATCCATAGACCAGCAATTGGCAACTATATTTTGAAATAGTTTTTATACAGCGTTTCTCACACCGAGGTACAAAGTACTAAGCTAAAGAATCTGCATTTATAAAACAACTTATGTACAGGGTGAGTAAGACGCTCCAGGTCACATAGACACAGTAGTCTGGGAAGAGATTGAACTGTAGGTTTTAAAGTTCATTACCACTAGAATGCATTGCTTGTATTAAATGTCAGATTGTGCACATCACTGGTCTCTTGGAGTCTCTGACGTGTATCTGTTGACCCTAAAAGACCAGCAAGGTTCACATATCAGGCTGCTCTTACATAGGACTTAACAAATTGCATGAGAATCACTAAGTGAAAGGGGAAAATCACAGCACTAAATTTTAAGCAGGCAAAATAAAACTGACTAATTTACATTTGTGTGGTTGTTTTACAAATTTTCAGCTTTTCATTTCAGTAATTAATTTTTGCATCTTTCCACAAAGTACTTTATAAAGCACTGTAATTAACTGTTTAAAATTAAAACCCAAAAATATGCTTACCATTATAAAAGAAAGAACACCATAGGAGTCACAAGACTTGGCCAATGATGAGTAGAAGAGTTGCAATGGTAATTGTGGGTTAGAGAGTGTTGTTTGAACCAATTGAGTACACATATTCAGTAGCAAGTACTCAAGCAATGTCAAAGAGGAATATGGTCCCATTTTATCCACGGGAAGCAGACTGTGCACAAGAAACAATTTCTAATATACATATCTTTCCAGCATGGTGTGTGGTGCCCCATGCAATGGTACTGTTGCACAGTTTCAGACTCTGGCTACTTGCAGCTATAACCAAATGATCAGGGCATGGGAGAATAGAGACACCGACAATGATAATTGTACCAAAAATAGAAATTGGGTTTATTCCAGTGTGTGCCAATAACTATTTACAGTAATGCCTTGCAAATATATACAGTTCAATGCAAGAGCATTAACAAAAACAAGAATAATATGTGTAGGTGCTATATAAAACAATTACAGTGGCTCCTAAGCAAAAAGTGATGAGAAAAATTCAACAAAAATAAACAAAAAGCCTTGTTTTCCTCCTTCTTCCTCTTTAGACAGTTGACAAAGGATGGACAGAAAATTATGCAAAATGAAAAAGTCAAAAAATTATACACAAAGACAATGAGGAAAAAATGAGCACCCAGAAACACAGATTACTTCCACCCAAAAAGAGTATAGAAATTGGAAGTAAGCTGTCCTCACTAATATATGTAAACTGTAAATGCTCTTTTTTTCTGCTCTACCTGCTTAAAAAAGAAGTGTCCACAAGCCTAAAGACCAGTTAAAAGACCCCTGCTGGTCTGGACTTCAGTTTTATATTTTTAGCACTTTTGCCTATCCACTCATTATTTGTGTCTTCCAGGGATCCCCAATAGAAAACAATGAGGTTTCACTAATTTAAACTTTCCATTCCTCACACATGCATTCATGTGTGTTTGCAACCACGTTAACCTGGCTGCTTATTCACCTGCTTTCATTCTCTGTGCACTTTTTCTCTCGGCCTGCAGCCTCTTACTCTCAACACTTTGCTCTTGCCTTCCCGCAGCGGCTTTGGGCATGCGCTTTGTCGTTGATCCATTTCCATTTGAAAGTGTGCCTGGAGATAAAACAGCAGCATCGAACATGCTCCTCAGCACAGTGCTGGTTCAAACCCAGAGAAGCCCTTTGACTCACAGGCCTATGAGTGTAGGGGACAATTTGGAAGGGGGGCACTAAACGCCCAGTGCAGCCTTGTCCCATCACCTCATTCATATTCGTTGGAGTGCTAAAAACTGTGATAAGCTAAAGATAGCTGTAATGACTGCTACTTCTGTCTGTGGGCTTTGCTTATCCCATGGTAGTATAGTAGATAGAACTGCTGCCATACAAATCAGAGTCCACTGTGCAAGTGCCACTCACAGTTGCTGTCCTTGTGAACTCATTCACCCTCTTGTCTCTGTAGTTTTTCTTTTCTGGATACTCCAGATTTCCTTTTACACGTTGGAGATATTAAGTGAACTGGTTAAACTGTAAAAACAAGTGACTTGTACCTGTGATTTGGGCCTTTTATAAGCTGAAACCTTTTTTGGGGTCAGTTCTTGCATTGTGCCTATTATTGCAGGGATATTTCATTAGCCTTCCACAACTCTGAACTGGATTAAGCACGTCTGAGAATACTACATTACATTATACATTATTCTAATATGAGAAAGTAGCAATTTAAAGAGAGATATCTCTAATTATGGAGATGTTTTCTTTTTTCATTACTCTAACTCACAATTTTAAAATTGAATTGTTTTAAAGTTCACGTTCCTGTTACTGAAATAACAATGTTTACAGAGTCATTCACATTATAGCAGCATTTTTTTTTCAATAAGAATCACTTAGGGAGAGGCAGAGACACATGGGTGTTTCTTTGACCAGATATTATACCTTCTTCCAGTGATGTCAGTTTCTCAATGAAAATGCCTTTCTGTGTACTTGCTAAAGAGATGTGAGATTATCGTTATGTTGGTGTATTGAATGGCATTTTTTTGCTGTTTGAATAGGTTTAATGAAAGTTTTTTTTTCCTGCTTAGAATTTCTTTAGATTTTTGGGAGAGTCATTTCCCCCTGTCCTCTTCAGTGCAGGCAGCACTGAATGTTATCTGTTTAGAAAGAATAAGAAAATGAGACATAAGCTCACATTTGTCAAGGGAAAAACATGCAAATTATTTAGTTCTGACACGAATTGTTAGTTTAATGAGGCATAATCATGATGAATGTTACTTGAATTTCAAGTAATGTGTGTAACATACTAAAATCTCATCCATGGCCAGTTTCCTTCTTCCAGCTGAGGATGATTTTCTGTATAATAGGAGGGTTATGATGGGTTTGTTTAAGCCACCAGATAATACACTATATCATTTATTAAGTAAGCAAAATTGTATTTCTTTACTGTCAGAAGTATCAAGAGAAGAGTAGACCATGGGATTGTAAGTAACACAACTGCACTTTGATCCTGAATATCTGAATTTTTCTCACTAATGATATCATTAAAGCAGTTTTCAAGAAGTTATATTGCCACTAATCAAAGTGATTTCCAGGAGAGTGTTTGAAAAATGGAACCAAGTGCATTAAATTGAAGAAGGCCAGTAGGGGTGGAGAGCATACACATAAAAGCAAAGACCCTTTTGAACTGCAGGTCATTCATAGGCAAGCATCCATTCAAGGAGTTTCCTGCATTACTCCTTTAATCTAAACAGGTTCATTAAACCTAGATGTTTCAAAAATATAATTTATGGTAGGCTAAACATTCTAAAAATGCCTTTTTACATAAAAAGAATGGACAAGTTTTATTCATAGGGATCATTTAATTTGTTTTATTCAATGAAACATGAGGTTGAGTTAGTGGCACAATAAGGAGTTATTTAACTAAAGATTAATTCAAATTAGCTGTATCATGAAAGTGTGCCAAAAATGAATGAAGCTATGTACAAATGTATTTTGTGAATATAGATGATACCATGCCATACCATTCTCTTAATCCAATAATCTTAAAGAAAGAATTGACAAAATCTAAAATATAAGATGTGCAGACACACCTGAAAACTGAATTGTTGTTTGAATTTGCACAGAATCTGGTGTACAGAATAGATGACTCATGACTAAGGCAAAACAGAAGAAAAACTCATACATTGATCCATAATAGTTTAAAGCTATTAGTTACAGGTTGTGGGATATGGCCGACCTGTCATCCCGGCCAACACCCCTAGGCCGCCAGATGGAGCTCTCCCTGCGGCATGGAAGTGCCCCAAATACCAGCAGGAAATCATGGACGATGGAGTTTTCCTTTACAGCCCTGCTGGAAACCACAGGGGCCAACAGATGACGCTGCAGGTAGGCCCAGAGAGTTGTTTGTGCCCTATAACCCGGAAGTACGTCATAGGCAAGGCAACAACGGAAATGACGTGCTTCTAGGATGAAGAAAAGGACTTTTTATCTGACCCGGAAGTGATAAGGAATCACATGGACTGTAGGGTTGGAACCACTTCTGGGTCAGGGAATATAAAAGGACGATGGGAAATCCCAGACGCTGAGCTGAGTTGGGAGGCAGGGTGGCTAAGCGTCAGGGAGTAGAGGATTGGTTATTGTTTATTGTGTATTGTATGAGGATAGTGGTGTGGAGGGTGCTTTGTGCACTTATTTATAATGATAAATTAAATATTTGGAATTTTATCTGGTGCCTGACGTCTGGTCTGAGGGTTCAATGGGTCAACAGTGCCTCTATCTGTCACAAGGTAAAATCCCCAAGTTTGGCATATGAAAGTCTATGCATCAAGGCAGGCATTTTGTTTATTACAACATATCATGTGACTTATGGAAAGAAATGCAAAATTATAGGCATTAACTCTTTTGAGCCAATTAAATTTAACAACCTTCAGTTCTGTCTTTCATTTAAACAAAAATAAATAAATGAATAAAACAAACAAATAATGGGTGCCATACAAAGCAGGTCCAATCACTGTTTTTTTCTGAGGAGATCACAAACAACACAAAAGTAAAAAAACCAGAAGAAACAACAAAATAAGGCAAAACAAAAGCATATACAGCAACAGCAAACACAAAGCACGGAGCAAATAAAAGGTATAAACTTAAAGATTAAAAGAATACAAAAGGATGAAATAAATCCTCATCAAGAACATGTGAAAATACTGCAAGATTCAAAAGTTTATACTCATGTAAAAATGGTGTGTACACACAAAAATGTTGCATACACCCGTTTCCATGCTCACATCGCGATGTATAAAAACTAAACTTGCCGTAAAGCCAGGCACATTTTCACAGCAGCTCAATCCCCTGTGTACGCAAGTTCTCCTCTTGGTTTTGCAAACTGGCAGCACCCAGTGTCAAAGTTATCAAAAACACTGAAATTACCGGCATATCATTAATAAATTTAAGGCATCTGATTGTAATCAACCTATAACAAAATAATGGTCCATGGAATGGCCAAACTATTCCAAATACCATTGCTGCTTTAGTGTTGTTACTCTCAGTGCATCACTGTTATCTGAGTATGGAATCACAGCTTACAGCAGCTGGTCAGAAAGAGGATTATCAGGATACAGTGTCTAGCACACGCTGCCTCAGCCATGCAGACAGTCTATTTCAACTACTTCCATCTGGAAAATGCTTCGGAGCCTTTACTGCACGAACCTCGAGGTTCAGAAACAGTTTCATCCCAAGAGCTACAAACACACTCAATCAGTCCATCAAGTGCTCCTGGTAGAACTGTTTGTACTTAGAATTACAATTACCTCATTAAACTTGCACTACAGTTGTGAGATCTGCACTATAGGTACATGTATAATTGTACTTATGCTTTAATATTGTATAATTTTCATTGTTTTTTATTGTTTTATATTATTATTATTATATTATTTTATAGGAAAATAAATGTATGGAGAATTTGCATATTGCATCTCATTGTACCATACAATAACAATAAAGGAATTCAATTCATTTCAATAGAAAAGAGCGCGTATTTACATATGTTGACAACTGGCTTCTAAGTCGATTTAGATTTCCAAGTGCTATCTTCTTGGAGCTCTTGATTTAATTTTTAAGATGAAATGCAGTAAAGTATGCATATTATATTATACAAATACATTTTTAACTTAATTTAAATAATGTATAATGTATGCTTGCTGGGACAGGCACGACCATGGATGGATAGAGGGATGGAATAATTAAACATGTTCCTTAAAAGTTCTGAAATATCTGCGTTCTAAGCTTACAGATGGCTTGACATTAAGTACAGAGTTGATTGTGTGAGGATTGGTTACTTGGAGAAAGCAAAGGACTTGGAGAAAGAAAAGGAAGGACAGAAATTGGGGGTTAGCATGTTTGATAGAGACAGTACTGCTGCAACAATCTCTGGTCGAGACGCCAGGTCGTCGCTACCACTGAGCCAATATGCCCTCTTGTTTAATACATGCTTTAATTCCTATCATCATGTGACCTGTCAGCATAAGAGAAATCCAGTTTAAGAAGCACGTAGTGATTCACACACAGAGTACATAGAAGAACGTATTGAATATGAAGCATTTAACGTGCTACTTTAGTTACGAAGGAATTTCAGAAACAAGTAAATTAAACGATTTTACGATGAAGTTTATGACATTCTACTTTAATGACAAAATAAACTACGTGATTAAAGTGGAAATTTCAAGGTTAAAGTTGACATATGGACATTTTATTCCATTGTGTCCCTATTTTTTTTTTTCTTTGTACACTAATAGGCTTCCATATGACACTCAGACAGTGGGCTACAACTCACCCTTTCACAGCGACTTTGATATCGGACCACTTCTTATTTATTTCGGGCACTATGCAACTTTCTAAACTTGAACTTTAGAGTTTTTCCACCACTCTGTCACTCGATCAGCTTCCCTTTGTTGTTTATATTATTGCTTAAACCAATAAATAAAGTGTTTCCTTGACACTACTTGGTATTCGCTGAAATTCTTATTTTTTCCCCCTGTGCTTTTGCCATTGTCTTTTCACAGAAAACAAAACATAAGGGTCTATTTAAATTGATTTGCATATTCGAAGAGGTGTAATACTGGGAGGAGTCAGGGTGGGGCAGCACGAGCGTTACTTTTCATGCTGACTGGGATTTATAGAGCGGAAGAACGTGGAAGCTGGCATACGCACACATTTATACATCTGGATTTTTTGTGCGTACGTACATTTTCACTTTTGTCCATATGCCATGTTTTAGTGTGAATTCTATGCACAGCGTTATGCATGAGGCTCCAGGACCTTCAGACAGGCAGGCCTAGAGACAGGCCTCATCCTAGTTAGCCAACCCCATGTTCAACTTGCAGACTTCAAGGCCTATACTGACAAATACATAATTGCACAATGCACACAAAAATGCCTTTCAAGAGAGTGGAAACAGATAACCTTTCTAGCTTTAAGGACAAAAACAAAACTATATTCACCAAATTAAAAAAAATTATTATTTAAGAAAAATAATAAAATATAACCAAATAATGCAAAAGGAGGCAAAAGAAAGTACCTAAAATGGCAGTCTGAAGCAATCAAGTCCAAATCCTCAATCTAATAGCAAAATCCAATAACCAGTGGCAAAAACGTGCAAAAAATAAAAAATCTAATACTACCCACACTGGAAAGATCTCTAATCTACAGCACTCCAGTGACACTCTGATGGGATCTATTTCTTCTACCAGAAATGGAATGGTGGAGGACAGTCCCTCACAAGTAATGTTAAGGTGGTCCCATCTCTTGGGGTTCCAAATACAGAATACAAGGAACATATACTGTAAACACACAATATCTACATAATAATAAATCAACATAATAATATTAGAAAAATTACATAAAAATATATAAAAACAAAACAGAAAAAAATACTATAATGCAAAAACAACAAAATTGACAAGAAGCAGAAAATAAACATAAGCCAGGGAAAATGCCCTATGGTATGGTTCAACAAGGGTTATTGTCTTGGCCCAAATTTACTTCTTATACTTTGATTATTTTTGTTGATTTACAGATTTCCCATTTTTGTTATTAATTGTTTTTGGTTTTTAATGTGTTTTTATGTTCTTTGCTTTAATGCCTGTGTTTTGTGGGTGGAACCCCAAGAGGCAGGACCATCTTGACATCACTGCTGCTGAGACCAACCCTCAGTCTTTATGTTATTGTGAAAGAGGTGGTGCCTGCTGTGATATTTTTAAGTTTGGGGAGTGTGGTTTTGTGAGTATTGTTTGTTTAGTTTTTGGATATTATTTGCTTATGTATCTGATCTTCAATTTTTGTGTTGTGAATTAGAACTTGTTTGTTCCAAGTTACTTTTAATAAGCAAATCCCTTTGTCTAACTTTTTTCTCATTTTCACAGTTTTCCATTTGTGTGCTTCTTTTTTATTTAATTGAAGTCATTCATTTATAAAGATTCTGGTTGGACTTGTTTTTTCATGCTATAGTTTGACAGCTATCCTCTTTGTTGAACTTTTTTAAGTGTTTTTAACTTTTAAGGCCTGTTCCCCTCAACCATGCCTGTGGAGTTTGGGGGCTGACTATCTTGGGGTAAAGCTACATCAGGGCAGGCTGGTTAAGGTCTTGGCCTACTTTGTAGGAATTTTAGGAGACTTCACACCCTTTTGGCATGTTTATATCACCTTTCCATTACATACTGGTTGTAACATAACAGAACAGTGAAGTAAAAAAGCAAGCAGAAAATGCAGCCAGTTTTGCAACCTCCATAGACTCTCTTAATGTCCATGTAGTTAGATGATCAAGGCAAGATCTTGTGGACTTTGTGGTGATTGTACCTACTTTTTTAGGCTACCATTGTAAATTACATTTTTAAAGATATTTATTCCTTTGTATTATGACAAAGCCAGTTTCCCCCTTGGCATAATAGAAAGTTAGACAGCAGATGAAAAGGATAAACTTCAAGCAAAACTTAAACATAGGTCAAGCACTTTTATAAGGAAACATTACCCCATTATGGCCCTAATAACATTTTAAGAGTGAATGCTGATCCAGCCTTTAAGACCATTTTCCTCACAGCTCTTATTTTTTATCATTCTGACCTACCTTGTGAAGTCAAGGTAAATGCTTTGGATGCACATGTTGTGTTAACTTACATGCAAAAACCAATTCAGAGAAATTAATTTTGGTAAACTGATATTAGCAATCGGACTAGTGTTAGGAAGGTGTTTGCCAGTGCTTGGAAGGAACATATCCTATTGGAATATTTATACTAGACCGTAAAAACGTGCATTTTGTAACAGTGTATCATTTTAAAAATGTTGCTCTGTCTTAATAGTTACATTTGATAAATGGTAAGGTTGATGCATTATACAAACAGAAATAAATTCCTCAATCTGAGCCAGATCCTGAGTAAATTTTATCCAGTGGCAAATGTGTTGCTATGACTATTCCAGAATCCAATGTCCCTGAGCAGGAGGTCCCTTTACTTACTGCTATCATCATATTGGATCTTGTCAAGTTAGTGATAAATGTACAGACTGATGGTCTAGTCTCAAAGAAAGCCCCTAGTGCTTCACTGTTGTTCTTTTCACACCTTGCAGAGATGTCTTAGCTTAGGGTCATGTTTCCATAATAGCTAGCCACCCTGGTATTAATCATAGTAATGATCTTTTTTCCATGCACGTTTAAAAAAAATGAGTTCAGAAATCTCATGTAAAAGCATATGAAATGTGACTAGCATGTCTCTTTCACACCTTACCTATACCAAAATCACTATGAAAACATATTTCTGTGAGCTTTCTTACAAATATATCAAATTCCTCAGGATATTGTGTGATATTGGTTTCTTTGTAGAGACATTTTCAAGGTTGCATGTTTTATACCTCTAAAATATCTGTAACAGTCAATAATACCTTAAATATTAATGTTTTTAAATTCCCTGGTTTTCTAGCATTGATTTAATTTGAAGGGAGGCACTTATTTCCATTTATTTGTAAAATTTTTGTGCACAATAAGGTCAACTGTTACCATCCCTCTGATGAACAAGCATTAAAAAAAATAATCAATTCCATTGGTGTCAGATTTTATTAAATTTCCATATAATTTAATGAGTATTTAACCTGGATGAATTAGTATATCATGTAGGGATTCCCTGTTTAAATGCTTTTATGGATACATGGGTCTACTTTTTTCCATATTACTGGGATAAAGAAGATAAACACTTCCATGTTTTACTGGTTTTGGAATATTTGTGTGGAAAAAAATCTGTGAAAAATAATTAAACAATGCAGGCAACTAGGTATAGGTTGGCCAAGGAGTTTGGTTAAACACAAAAGACTTCAGATTTTTTGTCCTTTCAGGAATATTTGCCCTACATTATATCAGTTCTTATAAGTCATGCATGTCAGCGAGTTGAGTGTAGAGTGCATTGTTTATATATTCTTTATGATGTATTTTTTTATTTATCATTTATCATTTCAGTGGCAATCTTACAACAGCTCTTACAATATGTTTATATAGAACATGTGCTCAACTATGAACTTTGTGTTGCAATGAGATATTCTTTGTGAATATTCTTCCACCTCTGACAAGGTATTTTATATGCTTTTGTGACTGTTGGATTAATTCAATTCAAGTCTCCCATATAATCTATATAATTGGTAAATGAGTTACAGCAAGAACAGATTAAGATCCCCTACAGGCCCTAGGGGGTGACACACACACACATATTTACACTTTACGAACATTACATATAAAAAAAAAATGCACCAGTGGGTGGTCTACCTTGAAGATTTCAGCACACAGTCAGTCATACATCACACTAAGTAACTGTGAATAGCATGAGGTAAAAACACACTTCCACTGTTTTTTCTCCCACATCTTCAAGGCCACCCTAATGGTAGATCCACTCATTAGTTACAGAGAGACAATTCTACTTCAGATATAATTCAACTAACATGTACCTTTTGTTTCATCATCATTTTCCTTATTATTCCTTATTGGTCCTTTTTATATGCTTGAAGTGAATAATGTTTACAATAATTACAGATAGCTTTATGTAGCTTAATGATTGCAATTATTTTTTAGTAGGCTTACTTAAGAATGCACTTTTTTCCTGTGCTGTGTCATTTTAAATCGAGAGGAATGTGTAGCTGCATATTGTTAATTGAGAGGGCGAGACGTTAATTGCTGGTATGTTGCCATTAGCTGGCAGTCAGACAGCCAGCTGAGCAAATCGAAGACAAAACTGTGAATGTTGAACTTGGTATTGATCTTGTTCCACTGTTCGCTGCAACAGCACTTAGAGCAGAGGATCATGCCTCTTAGTACACTACAACTGATTTTGGGTGTGATCACATGATTTTGCTGACTATTTTGGAACACTACAAAAGTAGATTTGGAATTTCGATCTGCTTTCAGCTCTTCAGATCTTTTATTAATTGTTAGGATTTATTTTTGAAGTTCAGTTTTTTTGACATGTTGACTTTTTTTTTAAAATCTGGGCCTCTGTGTTTGTATATTAATTGTTTTAGTTTCTTACTTTTTTGTTCAGTTTTTTGTTTTGTGCCTCAGTTTTATTTGTTTAAGGCTGTTTTCTTTTTAAAAAATTTCAGCACTATGGTGTTATGATGATCATTTAGGTGCTATTTAAAGTAGGCATGCACCCACACTGCTTGTACACAATCAGTGGCTAAAGCTAGTTCTCTCAAGCTGTATTTATTTCTGCCTTTTAGCTTTTTTTTCCTCATGCAAATGATAATGCCTGTTAGGGCAGTCATTCCACAATCTGTCATCTGCATTTTGTAGAAACTTAGCAACTCAACTAACATTTTTATTTTCTTTCATCACATATTTGGGGACTTTTATATATAAGTTACATGACCTATTTCTCTTTTCTTGTATGTTGCCATTTACAGATTCTTGCAGGACTGGAGGTTACATTTGCTACTTGGTGTACTGGCAAGGGGATGAACCAGAGCGTTGGTGATTGGTTCTTATCGATAATCTACATGCACCTTCAATGTTGCTGCCTGTTTCACTTGGGGGCTGCAGCTTAGGAGCAAAGTTTTGTCTAGTTCATTAGACATTTGAGTATCCATCCATCCATCCATTATCCAACCCGCTATATCCTAACTACAGGGTCATGGGGTTCTGCTGGAGCCAATCCCAGCCAACACAGGGCGCAAGGCAGGAAACAAACCCCGGGCAGGGCACCAGCCCACCGCAGGGCACACACACACACACACTCTAGGGACATTTTAGGATCGCCAATGCACCTAACTTGCATGTCTTTGGACTGTGGGAGAAAACCGGAACACCAGGAGGAAACCCACGCAGACACGGGGAGAACATACATACTCTACGCAGGGAGGACCTGGGAAGCAAACCCAGATCTCCTAACTGCGAGGCAGCGGCGCTACCACCGTGCCACCGTGCCGCCACATTTGAGTACATTTTCACTATTTTTTTTTTATCTTTTTATTGGAGTCCAATGAGAAAGAATCAACAGTTAAGAAAAAGTTTCATAAATGGATATAAAGATGTAAAAAATTTAGAAGTGATGATGCAATCTTCAACAATCAATCAACCACTGTGGGTACCTACTCCCAGGTTGATATATATAGGCAGGGATTGCTCCCTTAACAGTGACATGATGGTGGCCCAGCCTCTTGCTGTTCCACCCACAGAAAAGGTGGAATATGAAAGAATGCAAAGTACGTAATAATAAATAAATGTGGGAAAATATTACCAATAAACAAATGAAAAATAATGCTACAGAAAAAAGCAAAAATGACAAATAAATAAATAAAATAAATAAATAAATAAAATAAACATAAGCTTGGGAATACTCCCTGGCTATAATATAACATTAAGTGCATTGTTCACTCAGAATTGACCAATTATAGATTTGATTCTGAAACTGTCCTTGTGGAAATATTACATATAAAAATCAAATAAGCATTTATTAAGAAATATAATCCATGTGTTACAGTTCCTTATTATTTAAAAATTTCTGCACATGTAAATCTCTGGAAATATATTGGTTTTTATATTTAGGAAAAAAATTGAGTATGCATTCTATGGTTATTAACAGATGCTTAAATAAATTAGTATTTTAATAATAACTAGCCAACCCGCGGTGTAGCATACGCCGCATAATTATTTATTGATGGGTGAACACTTCCTGAACGATACAGCTGTCCAAATGGGGTGGGTTTGAGGATACGACTGTCAGTGAATGAAAAGATGGAACTCTGGAGAGTGCAACATACAATTGTCCATGACTGAAAACTGGTTTTGGCAGATACAGGCATATCTTTTTGAAAGTTTGTCCCTGTGCCATATTAATTGTCATTGCAAAGGCCAATCTAAAGGGAAGTTGCGTGTAAAAGTAAAAGGCAAATTTGAATCTGATGGGGTCAGGGATATCCGGGGAATAAGGACAGTTTGTGAGGTAGGAGCTGCGATAGTTGTACACTCCAGTACAGTGGAACCTCAGTTCATGACCATAATTCGTTCCAAAACTCTGGTCGTAACCCGATTTGGTTGTGAACCAAAGTAATTTCCCCTATAGGATTGTATGTAAATACAATTAGTCTGTTCCAGACCGTACGCACTGTATTGAAATATATATTTTTAAAGTTTTTAAGCAGAAATATAGTTAATTATACCATAGAATGCACAGTGTAATAGTAAACTAAATGTAAAAACATTGAATAACACTGAGAAAACCTTGAACAACAGAGAAAACTTAACACTGCAAGAGTTCGCGCTATAGCACTACAAACCGCTCACTAAGAACAGTTTTTTAATGAGTTTTAAGCACAGGGAAAAAAATGAACATTTGAAAAATCCGTAATTTAAAAGTCCACCACGAAAAGTAACATTGCAACAATGCACGCTACAAACCGATCGCTGTAAACAGAAGTAAAAACAAAATCAAGCCCGGTGCATTCTTTAACTGCCTTCTCTGCCTTATGCGTCCAGCCCCCTCTCTCTCGCGCGCGCCTGTGTGTGTGTGTGTGGCTCTCTCTCGCATGCCTCTGTGTGTGTGTGACTGTCTCTCGCGCACCTGTGTGTGTGTGTGGCTCTCTCTCGCGTGCCTGTGTGTGTGTGTGTCTCTCTCTCGCGCTCCAGTGTGTGTGTTTCTCTCTCATGAGCAAGTGTGTGTGTGTGTGTATCTCTCGCGCGCCTACACAGATGAAAGCGACTCAGGTGAGGAGTTGGGGGCGGGCACATGAGCAGGCAGTGCGCATGCCTCGAGAGCGAGGGTGGACGCAGGAGAAAGTGACTCAGGATATGTTTGATGAGGAGTTGGGGGCGGGCACATGAGCAGGAAGTGCGCATGCCTCGGGGAGGAGGGTTAGAGGTGGCGGGCGTGGCTCTGTCTTGCGTGCGTGCGTATCCCATGGTTGGGCGACTTGGTGGATTATATATAGAAAAGCAGCCGGAACCGAAAAGAACAATGAAAAGTCAACATGGCTCAGAGGTGCATGTGGACTGTAGCAGAGACGAAAGCGACTGAGGCAGTGTTTGGTGAGGTGCTACGTGCCTCGAGAGCGAGGGTGGACTCAGGAGAAGGGTTAGAGTTGGCGGGCGGGGCTCTGTCATGCGTGCCATGGTCGACTGCTTAGTGAATTGTTGGTGGGCGGGGCTCTGTGAGTTGGCAGGCGTGGCTCTGTCTTGCGTGCATCTTGCTTGCCATGGACTTGCGTGCGTCTTGCTTGCCATGGTCTGGTCTCTGTCTTACGTGCCATGGTCAGCTGCTTAGTGAACTGTGAGTTGGCAGGCGTGGCTCTGTCTTGCGTGCGTCTTGCTTGCCGTGGACTTGCGTGTGTCTTGCTTACCATGGGCTGGTCTCTGTCTTACGTGCCATGGTCGGCTGCTTAGTGAATTGTTGGTGGGCGGGGCTCTGTGAGTTGGCGGGCGGGGCTCTGTCTTGCATGCGTCTTGCTTGCCATGTCTTGCGTGCATCTTGCTTGCCATGGACTTAGTGAATTATATATATAGATAATACGTTTTATTCGTACAGGGCGCCTTTCTGAGAACTCAAGGACACCGAACAAACAATAAATAAATAAATAAAAGACACAATTATAAACAACTTAAAACATCAGAAAATCTAAAAAAAATTAAAACCAAACAAAACCACTGCAATCATAAAGAAAAAGCCATTTTAAACAGATGCATTTTAAGTTTACATTTGAAGGATGAGTATGATTTGATATTTCTAAGCTCAGTATTTTGAATAAATCTATGATGGTATTAAAAGTTATTTAATGCAAGTATCAGATTAGGTTTATTTCCAAGAATACTGTTCATTTTTTCCAGCCTTTCTTTATTTGGCTAACTTTTTGCATTTATATTGGCAGAGCATTTTTATATGTCATGAATAATAGAGATTTTCCATCAATTTTTCTCCATTTAATTCAAGGCAAAGGATGAGTTATTTTATAATATTAGAGAATTTAGTGAGATTGTTCTTTCTGCTTTTTAATAGTAGTGCCAATTATTTTTACTGTTTTTCAGTTTTTTATTTTTTGTACTGATGCATGACTCACTTTGACTTTCATTAAGTTATTCCTGACTTTTGAAAAAGATTTAGCAGCAGATGTGTTATCACCAATTGGACAACAAACATCATACCTTTTTTTGTAATGTCATATTAGTTGACATTTTTATTTGCTGTAGTATACTGTGGAATACCAAGAGAAAAGCTAATCTTACCAGCTCAACAAGGATAAGTATATTTTGACCTACCCTCTTTTTTCAATGGCTCTGGGCCTTAGAAGTTTGTATTTTCTGTAATCTGTATAGAATGTTATTATTTTTCTTCATTATCACCTGGATTTAGCATTCTATATATTAGCTATGTGCTTATTAATACAAAGGCTTTTCAAATCTCTAAAAACAGGAGATATATACTGTGTGTGAGAATATATTTTAAGTATGCACTGTATACAAACAAGATAATAAATAAAAGCCTCAAAATGAGAGTGTGTCGCACTAACCAACAAAAATATAGTGTTGGTAAAAGGGAACCGATTGAAGGGAATCGTCATAAAACAAAAATGGGTTATGACACTTTGGGAAAAGAACACTTACAAAAATGCTGAAGGGCAGTTACACTAGCACATGCCAAAGATACCTGGCCATATGAAGAGAAAAGGAGAAGTCAGAGAAGGCCATTAAGAGGCAATAAGATCTTCTGGTTGGTAAAAAAAACACACTTTAGAACATTAGAATACTTTTGACAGGCACATCAGCCCAACAAAGCATGTCAATACTATTCATCTAATTTCTCCATCACAAGTTGACTTTTAAAGGTCCTCACAGTAGAACTCTGTATCTACCACAATACTGGACAACTTACTCCACGTGTTTAATAGTTTTCCTTAGCATGTGTGCAAAATTTACCCTTAACAACTTTCTGTACTGATTGCACAT
Organism: Erpetoichthys calabaricus; assembly: GCF_900747795.2. Lineage (NCBI taxonomy): Eukaryota > Metazoa > Chordata > Cladistia > Polypteriformes > Polypteridae > Erpetoichthys > Erpetoichthys calabaricus. The sequence continues at coordinate 94,702,306 of NC_041401.2, read as the reverse complement.
TGGGTAAGCAGTTTCGAGAGACAGAATGGAACATGGAAATGACACAGATGCAACAGAATTCAAGCAGGGGGTCGCAACTAGGAAGACTAAATTTAAATAAGGAAAAATCAAGAAGTGTAGCCAAAATTGTGATTTAACAACAGAGTGCTAAGTCCCAAGCTAAAAAAGAACATGTAGCCAGAGCTAAAAAAAAAAAGCAACACATAGTCAAAGAGCAGAAAAACATACCGTATATACTCGCAGATAAGTCGGGACTTGATTTTACTGTATAATTTCTGGCATTTTATAATGTCGGTCATATAAGTCGAATGCGGAAAACTCACACTATTGGTCCAAGAGATTATGATATGCTAAAGCCCACCTGAGAGAGTAACGACTGAGCACACTGCCTTTTTTTTCAATGTGGGTGCGGTAATGTGCTGTATCAGCGTATGCTCCTAACCCCTCTCTCTTTCTTTCTCTCTCTCTCTCTCTCTCTCTCTCTCTCTCTCTCTATTGTCCTATGTGACCACATGGCAATATCCTGTTTTGTGTTTTTTGTATGTCACATCTTCATACACCTTTATTGTAAGAGCATCCCTTATCTACGAAGGAGTGTTCAATCAGAAGAAAATATTAAGTTGGTTTTAAATTTAACGTCGTTGTAGTAGTGAAAGAAATTGATAACTGCGCTGCTGCAACAAAATTCAATGTGTCTGAGAAACTGATGCGAGATCGGAGGAGGCGAAAAGATGTAAAAACAAAAAAAAAAATTTAAAGGTTGCATTTTTGAACAGGCGTATAAGTTGGGGTCTGATTTTATGATTGATTTTTTGGGTTTCAAGGCCCGACTTATACGTGAGTAATTTAACCAGTTATATCTTGTCCTGTTCAATTAGTGGTGGGGTTATGATGATGAAGACAGAAGAACCGTAATATCGAAAGAGGAACATGTAAGGAAATAATAAAAAGAGGTTATTCATTTGTGAATCCAAATCTTGGATGACAAGGAACTGTTAATCTGTTGCAGTAATTAGATCATTTGTCACAAGCATAGCAACAGTCAACAAAATTATCCCTGACAGGTGGCACCCAGAAGAAAAGCAAAAAAGTGCAGTGGGAGAATGTAAATCATACTTAACACTGGTAAAAACACATGGGTAGAAATAAGAAATATTCCTTGACCTTTAAAACTCCAAGAACTATGTTTTAAAAAAATTTAACGGCCAAGGAACAGTTGAAAAAAAATCATAACCATGACTGACAGTTTCCATCTGTGTCTCCGTATCGAACAATTAAATTACTCCACCTCCTAATCCCAATTTCTCTTTCCCAATTCCTTCAATCTTTCCTACCACATAGCCCTGGGACCAGTCTAGTCACTGCTTTCTGGACTTTCTCTATCCCTGTTATATCTTTTCTGTAATATGTATAATTAAACTCTACACACAGTATTATAGATGAGGCCTCACAGGTGTGTAAGTATAACATCCCCTGGCTTGTACTCTATTCACCATTATATATAACTTATCTTCCTGTTTGCTTTCATAATGACTTCTGTACACTGACTAGTGACTACATGTAAAATAAAGCCACCACTATGATTTTGTCTATCAAATAATATTGATTGCTTAACTGTTTTCTTTTATTTTGAGACTGAGCTCATTAAATGGCATTTCACCTGTAGTCCATCAGTTTTTGCAGGGTGTTAATATATGGAATGAACAAAACAATGAAGCAGTTAAGTACTTTAATCATACTGTACTTCTCACCTAATCGTACTCTTTTCAACATAAAAGTTTCTTCTTATCATCTTGTGTTTGCCATTCTTAAGTTAAATTGTTACGGATTGGGGTCATCTGTTATATTCCTTGCATGTAAAAGGATATAATTGGAGCTTCTGATCTCATTTTCAGGGCTGTTTTTTAGGTAACTTACCAACCTGTGAAGCGATATCTTCATTGACACTATATTTAAATGTCCAAAGTGCATCTGTAACAAAGGTTAAACTCTTCTACATTGCAAATAATCATTCTTGTGTCTTACATATTTAGAAAAAGTTGCAGTAAGCATTTTTTAGAAAGGTTCATCATAAGCAAGTAAAATAACTAAAATATTAGAGTTTATGTTATTATGTGACATTTGATTGTTCTTTATAAAAAAATAATCTTTCACATTAACTCTCTTAGCATTTTCTGCTGATGTCTTGAGTGTAACTGGCAATGATCTTGAATTATTTCAAGAAGATAGGTCATAAGAATTAAAAAATAAATGTGTTGATCATTTTGTACAGATTTATTGCAGGTTTTGTTTCTTAGCAACTGATGGCAACACTCACTACATTTTAAATTATTTCTACTACTTCAGATCCGACAGAAACAATTTTAGTATTCATCATTTTTAATGAGCTCTTCATATAATTTTTGTTGTTTGAAATGCATGTTTTCTGCTTAACATATTGCATATATGGAAAAATAATCAATTTAAGCAGCTTTGTAATGGAATTAGTCATAAAGCTAAATTTATATCCTAATGTTGTTTAGTTCATATCAAAAGGAAATTACGGTAAGCAGCTATAAAGTGGTTCAATAATAGATAATGATGGCCCCTAGAATAGGTCAGGGCCACTTTTAAAGACAGAAGGGGTTATAGTCTATGGTGTAGATTTCCAAAACTTAGTGTGGAAACAGCCTGCTAATAAAATGACAGAAGAAAACTATGATAAATTACACTGCAAAAAATGAAATCTAAGCAAGTGAAAAAAATATTTACATCATGGCATTAAATGTTGTTTTGCTGATTGTAAGAATTATTGAATTATCAGAAAATTAGATGTATGATTATTTAGCTTACTTTATGAAATCGTATCAAGTAAATTTTGCTTACCCTATTGGCAGATTTTATTTATTTATTTATTTATTTTTGCTAAATAAAAGCAAACTACTCCTATTTAGAGTTTTTTTGTCTAGTTTTTGCATATGATTTTTTTGCAGTGTAGTCTTTCTTTAAACTAATGAAGTTAGATTGGAAAATTACTGACTAATTGGTTTGGCTTTGTACAGAGTAAAGAACCTTGGTATATCAGGAAATTAATTTGTCACAATCCAGTGAGACAAATGAAAATGGAATTGAATCACTTAATTAGCCAACTACATTTATGCACACAAGGAATCTGCTTTGGTGGTTGTTCACTATAACTCATTAAATACATACATATAACATACCGGTAATTATTGTAAGAATCCTACCATTATTAACAACACATTCACAGCTTTGCAATAAAAAATACTTTTATATGCCTTTTTTTTTTTTTTTTTTCACCTTCAGTGCACTGTAATGTTTCCCAGAAAGGAGGGCTTGGAAGATTTAGATGTCCAGAACGAGGAAAGTCATGAATAACTTCATTGCATGCTTTCTGGATCTGGAGTTATATCCAGTAGATCTTGGGGTTTAGGCATGTCAGATCAATGTGTAGTAAAAATGGCTTTGGCAATTTATATTTCTTTAAGAGCATATTGATCTTTTGTTGAGCCTTCATAGCAATAGATTTGATGTTAACTACCATTTGAGATTTTGTGCTCCAGATACTTATAGGAGGGGTGATGGAGGAGTTATCTTGAAGTTTCAATCATTGCCACAGTTATTTGAGTATTGAGTACAAGATTGCTTTGAGTGGACTAGGAAACCAGCTGTTCAACTAGCCTTCTATAAGTGGACTCATCACCATTGCAAACATGGTCAATGAACATGGTATCATTACAAATCTCTGTTTTTTTATTTATTGAGTCAGTTTGGACCCATATTCTAAGAATAATCTTTAGGACATATGGCAGCTTATATTTTCTTCTTTGGTATAATTTTCAATGTTAGAAACTTCAGTTTCCCTTGTCACCTTATCCGCCGAAGCACAAACCGTAGCAAAACTGTGTTTTTCACATAATTTTTCAAAAAATTAATAGACAATTTGGAAAAATTGTATTGAATTTTGTATAAAAGTAAGTTTCTTTTTTGGTGCTTTGGTTAACAATGTTATTTTTATTTTAGATCTGTTTGATATTGATTGCAGAATTTTAAATTACCAAAAGGTCCACTGATTCAACAAGCTAATTATAAGGCCAGGCTTTGTTATGGGACACACTGGACCCCCTGGATGTAGTAGCAAAGGACTATGAAAACAAATGAAAACAAAACTGAGTGCCAATATGAACAACACTGCACATGCTCTCTCTAACACACTAACACTGAGGACTTTCAGCTAATGAATCATTCAGCAGAAGTGTGTCAAGAAACGCTGCTTTATACCAACAGCAATATGCCTGCATAATGCCAATTTGTGACTGTGACAGCCAAGTCAGTCATATATATAATTTAAAGAGCTTCTATAAAAATCCAAATTTCCCCATGGGGAAAAATAAAAAGTTCAATCTAAATCTATTATTTAACCTTTTCTTTACTGAATGTTTAGCAGCTGTCAAACCCTTAGGTTGGTTAAAGCCTTATAATCTGTTCCTGCATGATTTGAATCCTTATAAGAGTATTATTGATGTCTTTTTTGTTTGCTTGGTACCGTCTGCTTGTTTATGGACACTCATTGCTAACTCTTTCTGTTTCTTTCCTAGGACACAAAGCGGAAGCAGAAGTGGACAATGGCAGACAGCGTGTTGTTGAAGAACTCCGGGCCCTTGAAAACAAGATCCAGCAACTCTTAGCCAGACAATTGCATCTGAGGGAACTGAAAGCATGCCTGCTGAAAAAAGCTTCTTCGGCAGCTAAAATTGTTGCAAGTCACCTTCATTCAACAACTTCAACCCCATGCCATGCCGCCCTCTCACATGGCCGAGTGAAATTTACCCCGTGCCTTTCCGAAGAAACGACGATGATGAGGATATCGTGCTATTTCAGCTATGCAGGCAAGCCTCACCATCCAGAATCACTTTGACCTCTCTCCACTATCCCACCGTGCTGGCAGTCTTTGGTAATGTATTTGTTTTTGGGGTTTCAAATGTTTGTAACCTCAATATTTCTTGCCCTAAAAAGAAATCTTTGGTTTCTTGTTTTCCCAGTGCTAGTGTACGAGGTATTATGTGAAGAGAACTGTCATTTTTTGAGAAGCACAAGCACAGGGCTGTTGGGACCATCGTAATGTATGCTTGGAGTAAAAGACATGCTATATGAACAGTTGGAGGTTCATCAAGCAGATTTCACAGTGCTTATTAAAGCTTCAAAGGACCCCAGTGGCGAGAATCTTCATTTCAGATCCTCTCCCTCTAGCTAGAAGATCTGACGAACACTACAGTTACCTGCTGGCATTAAACATCTGGCTGAGAGGCTTCTGCAATGGACAAAGCATCAGGTTTGTGGATAGCTGGGATCTCTCCCAGGATAGACTGCGTTTCTTCAGGTGAGACGGCCTGCATTCAAACAGGTTTGGTACCCGGTTCTAAGGTAATCTGTCTATCTCTAAGGTAGTCTGTATTCCCTGACTACATAATTCTAATCCTAATGCTCCTAAAAATGCCTTGCTAGATGTGATAATTCTGTAATGAGATCATCTTTAGATGTGCGCAGTGTTAACACTATATTAACAAGCCATATTTTAAGTAAAACACTCAGACAAAGCAGCATAAATGCTAATAATTTAATTACTATTTCACCTCTATGTGTGCACTGTATTAGAACTATAACTACAAATTATAGATAAAGTAAAAAATATATGCACAAAGTGGCATTAATATGAATAACTTAATTACTCTATCAAGCTGTCATAAAACTCAGATTCAGCTCTGCTCTTCCGGTACCTTAATTATGGCCTTACTAAATGTTAGAGCATTAACCAGCAAGACTTATTTATATTAACAACATTATTAGTGATAGGAAAATCAACTTTCTTATATTAAGTGAAACGTGGCTTAGCTCAAATGGTGCTGCAGTTTTAATTGAAACTGCTCCTCCGAATTACAGCTTTACTCATGCGGTTCGCCAAGGTAAGAAAGGAGGTGGTTTATTTAGCAAATATTTACTCAAGATGATTAAAGTATAAGGATGTTGAGTTTGGTATGTTTGCATCTTTTGAGTATCTTGCCATTGTTAATCAAGGTGTGTCTGAGTCATTCGTATTGTTCGTTTATAGACTTCCTACATATATTGCACCCTTCATTGAGAAATTCTCAGACTTTGTATTTATAATAATAACTAACTTTAACAGGTTCCTAATTGTTGGTGATTTTAACTTTCATGTCAATAACCAGTTTGACTTGAAAGAAAGATTTCATGAACCTCCAGCACTTGTTTAATCTCAGCCAGCACATCAACCAACCCACACATAATGGAGGAAACACACTAGATTTAGTCATTGCTAAAGGATTAAAAATCAAAGTGAGGCAGGTTATGAATTATAAGTATATCATACCTCTATTTTGTTTAATGTAGAAATACTGATATTTACAATTAATGAGAAGCGTATTGTTAAAAAATGTTATTTTGATACATCTGCAGATTATGTTTTGATACATTTGCAAATATTCTAAACAATCAGTCCGTTTGTAGTGATTACCTTAACAACAATAACAATGTTAATAGCAAGATTGAAAATTTTTATGCTAAGGTGAGAGCTGCAGCAGACATAGTTGCCCCTGAAAAGACAGATAAGAAATCCTCCAGCACTATTATACCCTGGAAAACCCAAAGAGTGACTGATTTAACACTAGGATTACCAGAGCCTAAGAAAAAACTTGTAGATCCGCCCCACCTTAAATCGCTTCACACTTTTCCATCAGTGTCTTTTGTCCTGTAAACGTGTTGATAAGCAGCAAGCAGCCTACTATCATATCCCCCATCGCCGCACAGTTTTCTAAGCTCAGATCTGTTTACCTGCGTGTCAGTTGCTTGGAGTTGTATAGAGTGAGAAGTCAAGCAAAATGACACCTTTTATAAATACTATATCGTTATTTGGAACACATGAATTTCATGTGTGTTCCGTGTCTACAACGATCTATGTAAACACATCGTTAAAACAGAAACATTTTTAATGTTTTAGTAATAATTGACAAAATGTAGACATTACATTTATATTTTGTGTGAGGCCTGAAGTCCAAATATCAAAGAAACACTTTCACAAAAGGTACAAATATAACGGAACAAGTGCGCTTTTATTCAAAAAGATAACTGCAGAAAAAGAACCCGCATTAGGGTGACACGCATTTACTACGACCGCTTCCGTGGCGCAACGGTATCAGCTGTTGACTGGTAATCAAAACTTCACGGGTTCAATCCCCGACGAGTCCGTTTTGAGAAGTGAGCTGCTAGTATTAGAATAAAAACATACATTTGATTTGAGTCTGTAACAGCCGGTGTAAATATATGATACTTGTAAAGATTAGCTTTGTTTTTTTTTTTTTAATTTAGTTTCATTCTCTCAGTCACGTTCACGATTCCACCCTAACCCCCACCCCCCCTTCTGACACAGCTGTTTTCACATAAAGATGCGCTATAGCTCTGCAGTCTACTTGTGACTTTATGCTGTAGGAAGTAAGTAAATAAACCAAGGTAAATAAGTAAATAACATTCGATCTGGCTCTTATATACAAAGTACAGCGACGGCAGCTTCCACCTGTAACTATAGACTCTTCAGTTTGCAAGTGACTCTCCAAGCTAGTGTTTACATCTGGACGGTGTATGTGCTCAAATAATACACGTGTAATGCCACGAAAATTGCATGCAGACACTTCAGTTCGCAAGCATTGGTATGAGAATGCAGTCAGACGTCTTTTTAGGGCACATACAATGTCCAGATGTAAACACTAGCTTGGAGAGTTGCTGATGGAGAAGTGTGAAGCGATTTAAAGTGGGACAGATCTACAAGTTTTTTCATAGGCTCTGGTAATTTTAGTGTTCAAGATAGCATGTCAAATAGCTGAGAGCAAATGGAGAAAAACTAAATTGATAGTCCATTATGAAATATTGAAGGTTAAAATAACTGAATTTAACAATGTAGTCTGCCTTGAGAGGTAGTCCTATTTCTCTAAAATTATAAATGATAATGCTGGCAGTCATCTTCTAAACCCAGCTCACTCAATGGAATGCCTCCTAAAAAGTATTGACAAAACCTGCATAGTTTTCACTATAGTTTTTAAAACACAAAATTAATGACATTAGAAGTAATATAGTACATCCCCCCAAATTTAATCCGACTGAATCGCAGTATTCCATTTTAAGCGAGCTAAATTATTTCACCACAATTTATTTCCCAAACTATGTAGAATAACACTGCACAACAAAGTTTATGCTTCGTGAACAATGTTGGGTGTTTCTTATAGATTTTTGGGTGCTGATCCACGAATATCACATCAATATTTACCCATCACATACCGTTTCAGAGAAATCTTCAGTTTTGTCATGATTGTTTCTTATATTTGTATCCAAACATTTTCTCTCCCATAAGTGACGTATCAACAACGGTTTATGCAGCCTGGGCATGCCCAGGCATGGAATCAGGCCAGGTTGGAAGCTGTTCTGTGGAAGTTGAAATCCTGGGCAGGTCTGAACAAGCTTGATGCTGTCTCTCAGCATGCTATAAAGGTGGCTTGCATACACAGATCCTGCTCATTTGGTTAATATAGATAGTCAGTGTGTATCTATAGTATCAGTATAGTAAAGTATAGTATCTGTAGTAATATAACAGTAAGTAAGCTTGATGCTATAGATGTTTTGGTGTTGGGCAATATGTCTCGTCAATGTCGCAACAGCCGCGATACATTTTGCTATATCTATGGCGAATATACACTTGCGCCTCAGAGACATTGGATGGCTGCTCTTGTGAAGAAAGCTTTTTTCTGTGTGTTCGAGGCCGGCATCATGATATAACCAAATTTTTTGCACAAGTCGACAGTGTCTGTTTTTATTGTGACATTGAAGGATTGTTATCGGCCTTGGGTTGTGATCACAACCCGGAAGAGTTGATTTGTCAATGTTAAGCCTGAAAGCTGTTCTGCTACACAATGGCAACGTTTATCCTTAAGTACCTGTTGGCTATACAGCACACATTAAAGAAACGTATGAGAATATGGAACTGTTGCTGAAGCACGTCCAGTATAGCAGGTACAACTGGAATATCTGTGGAGATCTTAAAGTCGTTGCTCTGTTACTAGGACTGCAGCTCAGGTATACAAAGTACTGTTGTTTCATCTGTGAATGGGACAGCCGTGCCAAAGAGTTGCACTATTCTCGACAGAACTGGCCACTCCGTAAAAAAATAAGTTCCAGGACAGATAAATGTGGCACATGAATCACTTGTCGACCCAGCAAAGATATTTTTGCCTCCTCTTCACATAAAACTGGGGCTCGTGAAGAATTTCGTGAAAGCACTGAACAAGGAAGGTGAAGGTTTTCGTTATTTAAGACAGATGTTCCGAAAAATAACTGACGGCAAGATCAAAGAGGGCATTTTTGTTGGCCCCCAGATCAAACATGTTATGAGTGACAAGATCTGGTAGCTGGGCCAGAAAAAATTGCCTGGAAAGCCTTCAAAGACGTTGTTGACAATTTTCTGGGCAATTACAGAGCCCCAAACTACATTCAGCTGGTAGACAAACTTCTCAAAGCATACAAGACAGTGAAGAGCAACATGTCACTCAAGATTCATTTCCTCCACTCACACTTGGACTTCTTCCCCGCAAATCTCGGTGCTGTCAGTGACGAACATGGTGAAAGGTTTCACCAGGACATTGCTACGATGGAGAAACGACACCAGAGCAGCTGGAATTGTCAATGCTTGCTGACTACTGTTGGATACAGAGTGATGCATCAGACATTGAATACAAAAGAAAATCAGGAGCAAAAGACTTTTAATTCTGTTGAATTTAATAGCTTATGCGAAACATAAACGTGACTAAATACGTTATTGTCAGTAAACATATAAATGTCTGTTTCTCAGAGTTCCTATGTGATTCAGTAAAACCACTTTTCAAAAAAATTGTTGTGCAGTGTTAATCGAGTGAGTCTTTGATGTAAAAGTTTTAAAGAATAAACTTTCAGAATAGTGTACCACCACCTCAAATAGCAGCAGAGTGAAGATGTCAGACAGTGCAAACATCTGTAATCACATCACCAGAAATGGATGCTGTTGTCATTAGTTCAGTCACAAACAACGCTGAAGGAGCCCTGACTATAGTGATCATCAAAATGGAGCCATAATGACATCACCAGGAACAATTCAATAATTAAATCATTATAAAGAATAATACACTATCCAGCAAACACAATATTCCAATGTAATACCTAGGTTCCATAGTAATGAGGATTGATTGATTTAACACTGAAGGCCAGCTGTGAACCTCTTGCTGCAATAATATGAAACTTAGTCAGAAACAAAATATTGAATAGGAATGTTGATGGATGCTTTTCTTAACAAATTAACGTAACTTTAAGTGCCTGACCTTTCCTGGTATGCAAGTGGGACTACATCACAAGACAATCCTTTCATTCTCAGTAGTCAGTCCTCCATTACTAGGTGCCTGAGGCAATGCTTTCAGCAGTTTGTGTATCACTGTCAAAAACAACAAATGTTCTTCTAATTCTAACCACAAAACTGAGGTAAAACCCTTAAGTAAATATATTAATTCTAACTTGTGTCCTTTTGTGTAAAATAAAAAAAATAACACTGCATGGTCTTTGATTTCACTTTTAAATTACCTTGGAAGAGAATGTGTGCAGTCTGTAATGTTGAATAAATGTGCTACTTCTGTTCTTGAACAAGCATTCAATGGTATTAATGCTGTAGGTTTCAGTGAGACTTCATGCAATTACTGTAAAAACATAACTATCACCCAAAACATAGAGGTATAGTTTTTTTTTCTTTCTTTTTTCAGGAATACCAATTAACTTAATCCAGCAGTGGGTTTTTAATCTTAACTGTCTTTTGTCAAATAAGTAATTAAGTTCCAGGATCAAAAAAATGATATTTTTATAGCTGATGGAAAGACGAAAATGTTTTTGGTGTGTAGAAAAAGGCTTTCTTTCAAAATAGGAGAAATAAATCGTATATCCGTACAATATTTGATCAGAGTAGTTTTGTGAATTGTACATTATCATATATGCATTATTATCCGTGATACATTCTGTTTTGGTAAATGCAGAGCATTTTATCTTTTAAAATACTATTTAGCTGTACTTGCTTGGAGACATTCTACAAATGTAAAACAGTATTGAAACAATTCAGCTTATAAAACACAAGCCCCCTCTGTGGGTTTTTATAACTCAATTTGAGAACCACTGTTTTAACAACAGGATATAGAACTGCTTGTTGTAATCTTAGGTTATCAGCAGGTATAGTACAACACATTTAAGTGAAACATTTATTTTCAGAAGCAAGGAAAATAATGTGTAATATAATGACTAGCAACACTGAATGTATTGTATAGGTGCACAAGTTCACGCTCACAATTAGATCACACTTTTGTTTTCAGTTGGCTAGATTACTGTAATGCACTCCTATCAGGACTACCCAAAAAAAGACATCAATTGATTACAACTAGCTGCTAGAATCTTAACTAGGAAAATAAAATTTGAGCACATCTCTACAGTTTTGATGTCACTACACTGGTTACAAGTGCTTTTTAGAATTGACTTTAAAATACTGCTTATGGTTTACAAAGCCTTAAATAATCTCGCTTCATCCTATATTTCAGAATGCCTTTCACCTTACACTCCAAATCGTAACTTTAGATCATCAAATGATTATCTGCTTGCAATTTCAAGAACTAAACTTAAAAGAAGTGGTGAGGCAGCCTTCTGCTGTTATGCGCCTAAAATCTGGAATAGCTTACCAACAGAAATTTGCCAGGCTAATACAGTGGAGCATTTAAAAAAAAACTGCAAAAAGTAATTATTATGGCTTTCTCATAGCTTCATTTTAGTTTAATCCTGATATTCTGTATATGCATTTAATTATCATTATAATTCATGGTGGCTCCGAAATCCATACTAACCCCTACTTTCTCTGCTGTTTTTTTTTTTCAGGTTTCCTGTGGTGGTGATCTGCGCCACCACCACTCAATCAAAGCATTGTGCTATCCCTACATTGATGGGTTGAAGGCCAGAGGTCCACATGACCATCGTCATCAAATTCTTTCATGTGAAGCCTGAAAACCATGAGGACTGATTGCGATCATTTATGTTAGGTAGAATGCCCTGTGGGGGCTTGGCAGTCTCATGGCCTTGGAACTTCTGTAAATTTTGTTTTTTTCTCCAGCGGTTTGGAGTTTTTTTTATTTTTTCTGTCCGCCCTGGCCATCGGACCTTACTTTTATTCTATGTTAATTAGTATTGCCTAATTTTATTATTTATATTTTGTCTTTTTTCTCCTTCTTTATCCTGTAAAGCACTTTGAGCTACATCATTTGTATGAAAACGTGCTATATAAATAAATGTTGTTGTTCACTAGCAAAACTGTAATCAATGGTTGACACAGTTGCCTAAAGAAATCAGAGATGCAGGAAATTCTTACACTGCATAAAACTTGTCTGCATTCACGATTTTCTTATTGTTCTGCACTTAGGATGAGTACAATATCTGTTTTCACTAGGATATCCCATACCGATAAATCTTTTTTTCTTTGCACATTTTCAGAACTTGACTCCATCTTTTTAAATACTGTTGAGCAAGATATGTTTTATTTCATGTTCTTTAAATTGTTACAAGCATTATAGTCAATATTTTGAGATACTTAAAACTGTATGTTTTAACTGTAAGTGCAATTTTCTTTGAGTTCAAAGCAGCGTGTCTAAACTCTGAAAGAGCCAGGGCCAGCAGACAGAAGACTAAACTAGCAAAAAGAGCAGTCTCTTAAGATGAAAGGTTAAAAACTTGAAATGGTAAACTGATAAATTTCTGCATTTTTACATGCTTAAAAGTGGAGTTCTTGAGTCATTAGTTAGCTTCATGCATGCACTCCTCCTGGACATGTACTGCAGGGCCGTCTTAACGTATGGGCACTGGCCAGGGACCCGGGAACATAGCGGCCCACAATGTTTCTGATGCCTATGTATGTTTTGCCATCAAATCAGGGGCCCCAGCACACTACCTTGCTCAGGTGCCTATGATGCTGTCATGAGTTGCTGTTAGCTGCATAAAGTTATCCATGTAGCATATTTAGTTGAGAGCACTTGCTGCCATGGTTCAACACTCCTGTGTGTGTTTTTAGTATGTGAGTTTCTTTGCTTTGTTTCCCCTTTTCAGAGGAATATCCTTTTTGGGGGCATCTCCTAAATGAAAAACACATCTGATAAGACTTATCTGGAGTATAGCAGGTGAGTACTTGGGTTCCATTGGTGTCTGCTAGGGCTAATTAGTGAATTCTCCTGATTTCAAAGGGATGTTGTAGTGTATTTGTAATGCAGCACACTGTTGGAATTACTGAAGAACAAATGAGAAGATGAGTGTAGCTACTGGCTTTTTATTGAACAGAAACAATATACAAGATATTACTAATCATATACGTGTACATCAACCCAAAAGTAGGTATGTACAGTGATATATAGCGAGTCGTCCCATTTAAAATTAGAAGAGGATATTTTTTCCCTTTTTATCTGTAAGAACAAGCAACAAATTAAATTCTAACTATACACCTAAGTCTCTGTTAGTCTCTGAGGGGGGTTTATAATATATATATATATATATATATATATATATATATATATATATTATAGTCTTCTTTCATTTCCATTTGTAGGGTAGGCATCAGTTAAATCTAGCTTTGAAAAATGTTCCCTGTCTGCCCTCAATTGTCATTCAGCCCACATCATAGGATTGATGGAGACCTTACAACCCTCACAGCACTTGTGCCATTTTTCTTTACTAAAGAGACAAACCCGGGTCGTCCATGGACTTCATTCTATTTTAGAAATTATGCCATTTGACTGTTGCCAATCCAGCTCCTTTGCAAACAGGAGTTGGATGGCATATGATACTGGACACTTTGTGAAACCATTGGATACCTATTTCTGTAAGTAAAATTTTGCCTTTAGTGTGTGGGAGGCTCCTAATGCCACACTTGAATGCAAGGTGGAAATTCTCTGTATCAACTTCAATTTTTTTCTGTAGTCTGCTGTACAACCGGTCAAGCATAAATGCTTTTTATCTGTCTCCAGTAACTCTTAGCCACTCATAGGGTGCGCCTCCATTCTGTATGATGTGAAAATTTAGTACCTCCTTTTGGTTGTTATGCCTTACTGTCACAGGCAGCATTTAACTGGACATAACCTGTTCACCAGTGTATGCTTTGTGAAGAATAGGGGAGGTGATCAGTTTCTTGTCAGCATCCATACCATCTGTGCTTCTAAAAAGTTCATCCAACTGAAGCTAAGTTGTTTGGGCCAGGCCAGTACTTGGATGGGAAACCATCTAGGAAAGGATAAGATTACTGCAGGAAGAGGTATTAGTAAGGTCAACAGGGGGTGTTACCCTGTGGTCTGTTTGTGGATCCCAATGCAGTAATGTAATGGGGACACTGTGCTATAAATATGGCAATCTCCTTCAGAGGAGACATAAAACCAGGGTTTCTGACTGTCTCTGGTCATTAAGATCCCTGGGCATCTTTTGAAAAGAGTAGGGGATATCCCTATGTCTTTGCTAAATTGCCCATCATGGCCTCATTCATTCTGCCCTACTAATTACCCCCTGTTTCTAATTGGCTATCTCTTTTACCCTTTCACCACCTAATAGCTAATGTGTGGTGATTGAACTGGGACATATATGGCTGTTGTTGCATTGTCTAGGTGGGTGCTACATTTTGGTGGTGGTTTAAGTGGTTCCCTTCGGTCTATGTAAAGCATTTTGAATAGTGAGAAAAGTGCTATATAAATGTATTTCATTTTTTCACTATTATTACTATTATTATTATTTAAAGGCAATTTGTAATCATTCTGAGATTTTACTTAAAGCAATGAGGCTGTGTTTTACCATTTGGCCATTTATCTTTGCTGTGAGTCAGTTTGCCTGTTTGTCTTTTCCAATTAGACTAAACTAGCAAAATACCCGCACTTCGCAGCGGAGAAGTAGTGTGTCAAAGAGGTTATGAAAAAAAAAGGAAACATTTTAAAAATAA